>NW_015386993.1:378867-452359 GCF_001527695.2 Protobothrops mucrosquamatus
GTATAAAAGCAAGTTAAGTATTAACATGCTTGTAATTTCTTTATTACTGTTTAGATGACCTAGACATGGATGATTTCCAGCTAGACCCTGATGATTCAAAACTACATCCCAACATCCAATGTACACCCAGCCCTGGTAAGAACATTACCAAAATACATACAATATAATTTACAACAATCTCAGTGTTGTTAAAAATTACGGATATTTTAAGTATCTCTAGACACATAAGCCCACAAAAGCCTAAAATAAGAGTGGCATGAAAAAGTGCCACTGTGAAGGCTGCTGATAAGAAATGCATTTGTCACTGCATTAGGAATAATGCAGTGGTAATAAATGCAACAATTTGATTACCTCTTTTTTATATACAGCAAATTTTTAATTTCTAATACTATGAAAAAAAATCATGTCACAATAAGTCCTAAAACATATTTTAGAAATCACACACAGTACCCTTATCTGAAACAAAACCACACTTTGGCTCAGCTTTTGTTGAAATCACAGATGAAAATAAGCAGGTTTTTCAGTAGTCTTGAAGAGTAGGTTTTTTTCTCCTATTTATTTGTTTCTTCCTACAATTAGTGGAAGCCAAATATAATATCCCAAATGAACTTTTTTTTTTGAAAGGTCAGCTGCAAAACTTTGATTGCAGCAATGACCTTAAAAATGATGGATTAAGATAATTTACTGCTTTGTGCCTTTGGCTTCAGAACAGCTGCTCTCTATTTTGGTAACCTTCTTTGGCATTATCATCATCATCTGTAAATGCAAGTGAGGCAATATGGATAACTATAAGACATTTTTGAATGGATCCTCAGCAGTCTTTGTGCCACTTATTGTAGCAGTGATTTTTTTCTTTCTTTTAGTAATTTGGCTCCTTCCTTCTTTCCAGGTCCTTTCAAGCCCTGCGATCATCTGTTTGAAAGCTGGGTCATCCGCCTGGGTGTCTGGCTGATCATGCTAGTTTCTGTGCTGTGCAATGGATTGGTTATAGTGGTTGTTTTTGCCTCGCCAGGCTATCTGTCCCCAATCAAGTTTATCATTGGATCCATTGCTGGAGCCAATATGTTAACAGGGATATACTGTGCTATTCTCGCATTTGTGGATGCAGTCACCTTTGGTCATTTTGCAAAATACGGGGCCAGGTGGGAGATGGGTGCAGGGTGCCAAGTGACTGGATTCCTGTCAGTTTTTGCTTCAGAAGCTTCCATTCTGCTCTTAACCCTTGCTGCAGTGCAGTGCAGCTTTTCGGTATCGTGCATGCGGACATATGGAAAGGTTCCTTCCTTTGGCTCTGTCAAGGCAGGTGCCCTGAGTTGTCTGATCCTCTCTTCAGTGGCTGCAATGTTACCCCTCTTCTCCATTGGGGAGTATGGGGCATCCCCTCTCTGTCTGCCCCACCTACTTCCTGATGGGAAACCTTCCATGTTGGGTTTCATGGTCGCTTTGGTGCTAGTGAATACACTTTGCTTCCTCATTATCACTGGGACATACATCCGCCTCTATTGCAACCTGCTGAAAGGTGAGTTTGACTCTGTCTGGGACTGTGCTATGATCAAACATGTTGCTTGGCTCATTTTCACCAACTGCCTTCTTTACTGCCCGGTGGCTTTTCTCACCTTCTCTTCCATGCTTAGCCTCATTCTCATCACCCCCGAAGTCATCAAGTCTGTGCTTTTGGTGGTCCTGCCCCTGCCAGCCTGCCTGAATCCCTTGCTTTATTTACTCTTTAACCCCCATTTTAGAGATGATTTGCGGCTTTTGAAGCAGAAGAGTCAGGTCCAGGAAAGCTGTGCCCAGTCTTGTATTTCTGAGGATACAGAGAAGAGCTCATGTGACTCTACTCAAGCTCTTGTTCCTTTCTCCGATATCGATCATATATTTGAAGCATCAGATCTCTATAGAGTGCCTCACAGGTGTTCCTCAGTTCTAGATGCCTACCGCTTCTCCTCAGTGACTCTGATCCCTTGCCAGCAAAAAGCAGGTGCCAGAGGACATGACAGTGGCTTCTCCACCCAACCTTCCTATCTTGCTGATGATGAGCTGCTAATTGCATCAGAAGGCAGAGACCAGGCAAAGAGCAACCTTTGGATTGCCTTGTTCCCCAAACCACCTTCACCAGCCTTCATATCTCATTTATAAGACTCAGTCCACATTCTCTCAATAAATAAAAGAATCATACAAGATCTTCTCCTGGAGCCACCAAAAGCTTCAGCAAGTGGCTCTTCTAGGAGAAAAGATGATTCACTGTATTTTTTTTCTTCTCAAAACAAGGCTACACCGTCAGCAAAATGGCAGCAATTCCTTTGTAACCTAGCCTGCTGGGGTACTGCTTCCTCCTCTCCTACTGCAGCAATGTGAAACTGATAAAGATCTACATAGCTGCCTAAGAAATTAAGGCACCCCAAAGTTCATAATAATTGTGTATCTACCTGAAAGTCCAAGAAAAATAGCAAACCCAGGATAAGAATTCTGGCAATTCTGCCCTTTTAGGAATTACACCATTCTATAGCTCTTAATTTTTATGATAGGTGGATCACTTTAGTCCATGAATATCAAATAAAAAAGACTGAACTGAATAGAAACATCAAGAAGACAATGTGATTTCAGCTCTACTCCCATGTTTTTTTTTTACTAAATAGCAATCTTTTCATAGCAATGTCTTTGTCTCATAGCAAACTTGTCATCTTTTAAAACTGTTGTATATATGAATATGAATCATAAACAGATTATCCAGTCATGTTTATTCAATGCAATGCATGACTGCACATGTATCCACGTCTACACATAGGAACAATTGATAGGAACAATTCCCACATAATAGTAATCATACAAGGAGACATAGCTGTTTTAATCAGTCAAAAACAATGCTTCCTACCTGCTCCTGTATATAACTAAGCATATTTAAGTTATTCAGAAGCACTAGGAATCAAAATTAAATAAATAAATAAAGCAGTGGTGGTGCAGTGGTTAGAATGCAGTATTGCAGGCTAACTCTTCCCACTGCCAGGAGTTTGATACTGATCAGTTGACTCAGCCTTCCATTCTTCCAAGGTCAGTACGAGGATCCAGATTGTTGGGGGCAATATGCTGATTCTGTAAACTGCTGTAAATAGTGCTATAAAGCACTATGAAGCAGTATATAAGTCTAAGAGCTATTGCTAGTGCAATGACCATTCATAATAAACTCAACTAGCCTGAGGTTTAAGCTTAAACATAGTGCTATGAAAATTTGGTTCAGAAAATTTAATTTTTTAATTGCTTTTTTTTCAATTTAAGAATAGAAAAGTCATATTGCTTGCTTTCCCAAAAAAAAGTCATTCATTACAATGAGAGCAACATAGGATAATCTAGAGCTAGATCCCATTATATTCAATTGAAGCCTCTAGGGGGTTTATGTACAAGTAATTTTGATAGCAGTGTTGCTAAATTCATTCTTAGAAGGTACAGATTAAATTTTCTCAGGCATTTAAAAGCTACAGGTTGATTAACTATTCACTCTTGTTTGCTAAGAAAGATAGTTATCAACACTAATTAATGCATATAGGGTGTAGGACTTGAGGTTTTTGCACAAACTTGAGGTTTTTTCTTATTAACATTTTAGAAATCTGAAGGGTTTTATAGAATATAGACAGACTATAGTGGTAGGCCTGCTTTCAGAAAACTGAAAATACAGAAGGTAAACTGGGGGATGTTACAAATAGTCCTGGTGCTTTTTTCTTCTATTTCCTCAAAACTGATCTTACTAAAATAATAATCTTGGTTACTGCAGTTGTGATGATTTGTGAAGAATCCTGGTTTCTAGAATTTCACTTTCATAAAAGGATAAAAATGAAAACTGTGTTTTTCTGGGAATTATATAGTACAATCCCAAATATGATTATTTAGAAGAATGTTCCAGTGAATTCAGTGAAAACCCTTTCTACAGAAAGAATTATTAACTGTTAGTTAATAATTACTGGTCTTCAAAAATAGAAAATAACATAAGCGATTTGTAAACAGTCTGAACACACTAAATCCAGTTCAAAATCTTGAAGTTTGACTGAATTAAACTATCACAACAGGAAAAGGTTATATCTAGTAAAGCACACTTAGGCTACAATCATATAAACATATGTTAATCAAATGTGTTTCTGTGTAGACAGAGTCCACATCCTAATTATTTTGGAAATTTACTGCAAAATATATTTAGGGAATTGAAATAAGATTTTAATATATATGTGTGTGTAGTCCTCAACTTATGAACTTTGGTTGTAAGTTGCAGCCATTAAATGGGTCTTCGCGTCACCTGACTCAATTTTATGATCATTTTCATAACAGTCTTTAGGTGAATTACCATGGCTGTTAAAAGAATAATATGGTTGTTAAATGAATCAAATGGTCATTAAGCAAATCCAGCATATCCAAAAGGTGTTTTTTTGCAATTTTCTACCATAATATCAGGTTCAGGTAACAATCCAGCAACCAATGAATCAACACTTGGTTCATCTGAAAAAAATCAGACCCTGCATTGATGGGAAAACACTAGAATATTTATACACACATATACAGACACACACAACCTCTCTCTCTCTCTCTCTCTCTCACACACACACACACACACATATACTACTTGAGTCATTTGTTAATTATTCAATATCTTGATCTCTGCTGTGTTCCTGATAAATAGGTGCTCCTATTAAAAATACGAAATGTGTAGCCGAATTCTTCCAGGTGCTGTGGGTTTGGATGTCATTTGAATTATTTTGATTTTGTATCACATGACAGAACATTGCTATTCATCTTCTCCCAAATAAGATTAATACCAGACAATATTTAGAAAAAATAATTATCCTTTTAGTTGCTGCTTAAGTCAAGGTCAAATAACTCACAGAAAAAATTTCTACTGCCTTGATAAAGTTCAAAATCATGGCAAGATTTCACATTATATCTGAAAAAAGTATCAGCTGAAATGATTTTACATGCCATATGTGTGCTTTTATCTGTATATATATTGTGCCATAAATGCAATATCCAGCATATTTTTGTATATTATGTGTATATTTATATAGAGAGATATATAGCTACCTTCCCTCTCTTATGACCCTTCTATAAACTCCTAATTTTCTTTTTTGTATATTAATTTGTAAAACATTCTTTATTGAAGACCACATAGAAAAATAAAAAACAAATTTTATACTATTTTTATGACTTTGATTACAAAACTACAGAACTGCAGACTTATCAAGTATATAATGTTAATATATGAACTAACATTGCACATGTCCCCCATAAGACATGTATTTGCTGATCTTTCAGAAGAGAAGGAAAAGCATGGATATTGTTTTCATATAAGGGGTTAAATCTCCAGTATTACCTGTATCTGTCTCCCTGCTTAGGGTTAATGTAATGTTTCTGAAACGGCTTTTCATTATGTTTTTGGTTGCATTACCCCATGTTGCAAGTCTTATCTTTGTTCTCCTCCCCTTGGATCCCCAAAACCAGTCTGATACAATTTGTTTAGCCAGTTTCAGATCATGTGTTATTCCAAAATGGAAATTACATTCAAGGAACTGCCCTTTGGGAGGTTTTGGCTACCTGGTTAAATAGAAAGTAGAATTTGAAGACAGTGCAAATAAATCTGGATGGAATAGTGAGACTTATGGTAACAAATATGATTGTCCAAACGATGTGTACGCATTTATGATCTGGTCATTTGTGTGTGTGTGCATTGTATGCATATGCTAAGAAGCACTACTAAATGGCCAATATATATTGAAGTATGCTAGGCAAGGAAAAAATGAAAATTCCTCAAGTAAAAGGTTTGTCATATAGAAAGATAAAAAAATAGACTGCACCTCAAACAGAAATAGCAAAGATTTTATTTTAATAAGGAGCTTTATCTTGGTAGCAGCTAACCTATCTAGCTAAACTAAACTTGAGACATCACACATATCATTTCAGAAAACATAACCCCTCTCCCCTCTGCCCCCCCAAAAAATTATCTCAGCTTTTACCATTCATGTATATAGTTCAGTGAAGATGAATTAATGAGCACTCCTCCTTTAATGTCAGTTGGGTTTAAAGAAGGCTTAAGTGCGGTATTAATAGTCTGTGACTTCAGGTTACTGAAGAAATAAACATGTAGATCAAAGGGTGTTGCTTTTAATCAAGATAATTAAATCTATAAGGAATTGGAATGTTAAGTAAGCTCATCCATTTTTTTCAACACTTCAATTTTTAAAACCTTTAAATAATATGGCAACCAAGAACATGAAATACAGAAAACTACAAACGTACATAAAAATAATGTCATTGGAAACATCAAAGTAAGTATTTAGAACAGGATGGGAAGTAATAAAAATCACAAATCTATAACTGGAAGTGTAAAACTATGTAGAATATGGTAGGGGATAATAAATCCACAGATTGCATGCACTTTGGTCAAGGTCACTTCTAAAAATCAGAATAAGAAACTGAACTCCTGTGTTATGGTCTGTGGGAATAATTTTGAGAAACAGGAGGAAGTGTCCAGCCAAGGCAAAAGTCAGATAAGAGACATGTCAACCCACTGAAGAAATGATGGTATGGAAAGCACCTCAGAAGGGACCCTTACTAGTTCCCTGAACAGTAAAGGCAAAGGAAAGAGGAGACAGATGTGCTTTCAGACTTGCAAGATTCTGTTACTATACTCTTATAATAAATGCAGTCATGGTTGGCTTCTTGTTTGGACTAGCTCAGGGGTAGGCAACCTTGGCTCTTTTATGACTTGTGGACTTTGCTGGCTGAGGAATTCTGGGAGTTGAAGTCCACAAGTCATAAAAGAGCCAAGATTGCCTACCCCCTGGACTAGCTCATAGGGCTGGCTACACAAGACAAAAAATGGATTAATAAGCAGGCTTAAGAAATTGGGGAAAGACAAAGTTTAATGTTTGCTAAAGAAGTGTCTTTGTTCTCTGCAAGGGAAAAGGTATAGACACATGCGCACCACTGGGTACTTCAGCAGAAGCTGAAGTACTGGCCATGTAAAAGTTGTTTTTATTTTCTCCTCTCTAAAATATATACCTGTCTTTCCTTGTTTTGTGACATCTGAAGATTTGTTAAGTGTCCTTTGAACTAGATCACTGATACTGTAACAATAGGAAAGAGAACAGGGCCCAAAACAGAGCCCTGTTGTTTCCATTTGATATTCCCTCCAGGCTCAATTGGGTCCATTAATATTCACTCATTGAATGTGGTCAGCCAGGCAATTGTGAATCCATCTAGCAGTGATATCATCTATCTTTATTTTAACATTGTTTTAAGGCAAATATGAGATACTCTTTTGAAGGCTTTCCTAAGGCCCAAATACACTTTCTATGGCATTTCAAAGACAGATTCCACAAGCTCTACAACCATGTTCATGGTAGTGGTCTGAATATATAAATTGATTAGTCAGTCATCCAGATGTTTAGAATGAATTTTTGTCAACCTATTGAATTCTTCACAAGGAACTGCGATATGCAGATGTTACTGTTTTATGGAAGGAGTATTAAGTATGTCTGTCATCTCATTATTTATAAAAATAATAAAGGTGGGATTAAAAAAATTAATCTGGACAGTTTACAGCAAGGATCTCCAAGCTCTGGCCCACAGACCGGTACTAGTCCATGGCCTGTTAGGAACCAAGCCACAGCTGGAGGTGAGCAGCAGGCAAGCAAAACTTCATATGTATTTGCAGCCACTAGTATCACTGCCTCAGCTCATCAGGCATTAGATTCTCATAGGAGTGCAAACCCTACAGTAAAATGTGCATGTGAGGGATCTAGGTTGCATGCTTCTCCTGCCCCCTCTTCCCTTCCCTGGTCAGTGGAAAAACTGCTTCTCCATGTGCACACAAATACACATCTTTCATTTGCATAAACAAATTGAATTCAGAATGGATCAGTGGAATCTGTCTTTTAAAAACCCCAAAAGCTGTTATGCCTGTGTACCTGAGAAAACAAAGCAAACAAGGTCAAGCATGGAAAGCTGCAGTTTATTAGAAATGGGATGTGAACAGCTACTGAAGATGGGTTAATGGCTTAAAATTCAAGTTTTTCAATTCTGAAAATTCTATAAAATTAAGTTTATTACCTTCAAATAGTAATTCAGAACTTAAGACAAGCCTGTTATAAATGAAAATAAAATTAAGAAGTCACTGAATTTTGAATTTTAAGAAGATAGAGATTATATATATATATCACAAAATCCAGAGCTTGCAGTTTGGTAAATGTATGATTGTATAATTTACTATACATTTTGCATAAAATGTGCAGTATGTTTTCTAAAGAATTCTCTGAACATTTATTTTCTTCTAACACATATGTCATTTGGAACCAGAATTTTGGTTGAAGCAGGTCCACTGGGGAATAATAGGCCTGTAGGCAATTCCTACTACCACTTATAAAGAAGCTAGTGAAAACTGAACATGCTTACCAGCCATATCATACTATTAAAAGAAAAGAAAATCTGGAGAGCAAATTTAATAGTATGGAATCTTGCAGAAATATTTCTAATAGGATTGTGTATACAGCTACAAATTGAATGTGTATGTAGATCTATGGATCTTATTCACACGTATATACAAAGCTCCATCTATTTCTTTGCAATAAAATAAATATTTCTTTTGATAGTTTTGTATCTGAAAAATCCAAGCCCTAAATTTAGAGGAAGCATATTATAATAATAAGAAACTTCCCTTAAAATCAAATAACTGCAAAGAAATTTAAGAAGAAATTCTTCTAGTATCCTATCTACAGTATATCGAAACATATGGCGATTCTAAAATTGGCACATAGCTGCAAATTAAACATTTAGATTCCCAAACTATATAAAATGAAAAATGATAGGAATTTCTCTAATGTAGCTGTATAACAGCAACTTTTCTGCAGTGTAATTTCATATCACATAATACAATTAATATACTGTAGGTCTGCTAGAAAGAAAGCTAAAAGTCAGGTGGAAAAAATCCCCATGTCAAAATGAGGTAAATTTCAAGTATTCATATAGTTCTGATAGTTTCTCTCTCTTTCTAATCAATTATTCTACAACTATTTTTCCTACTAATGAAAATATGCTTAAATTATAGATTAAATAGTGTATATGTATGTTTGGATTCACCTTTAAAGTTTGAAATGTTCAGATGAATATGCAGGTAACGAAAAATAAAGTATGATTTACAAAGCAGCTAAAGAACAGCAAAATATATACATTTTTATATTTATTCATACTGTAGCAAGTGAAGATGAAGAAACTGCACAGCCTTTTAACTATCAAAAGAAACTGTTTACAATCCATTCATAACATCAGTCATAACAAAATCAAATTATTATATATTCTTGCTTTCATTCTAAATATATGTAAAGTGCAGTGGAACATACTTTTCATGGAAAGATTAAAATATGTTACAGAAATAATGTAAGAAGATTTATAAAAAAAACCAGACATATACCACGCTGAACATCATGTCACTGATACAGTAAGGCTACCATTACATAATGAGTAAACAGTACATCAATTGCATCAAGCTTATTTAAAGGATGGAAAATTACTCTAAGAACAAACAGTGACAGCCACTGAAATACTATAGCAGGAAATCATTATGTTTCTAAGCGACATTTTTTGGACAATCCATTGATATTGCTTCCTTTCCTCTTCTGGGAAATACTGGAATCTTTTGGGAGATCAGCCTGGCTTTTGTAATTCTCTTCATTGGTGATTTCTAAAGGCTGAAAGAGTATCAAAGAAAAACAATGAGATAGGGAAAGACTTTCATTCTCTATTCCCAGTTGCTCAAAGAATGAATACCTTTATTCATATCTTGCAAAAACGTAAGCTTCCCAGCTTAGAACTTCAGAATCAATTTTCTGCTCTTTAAATACACAGATTCTATATTCTTGCAACTCACTACAGATTCTTTAGGCACCCTATTTTACAGTTTATCAGTTTTAGTAGCATAAACACCAGGAGAAACTTCATTGTTTCCTATCACAGAACTTTATTTCTGTTCGGAATGAATAAATTATTTTCTAACACTCCTGCAATATGAAATCCATGTTTTACCTGTCATAACAGTTTTTATACATTTTCTGTACATTGTTATTACAATGACTCCAATTCTCACGAAGGCCAGTCAAGCAGCAAATTCTGGAAAGAAATATCACTTCAAAAGAAATACAAACAGAAAATTCCTTCTACAAATTACAAACCAAGTATTTTATTTATGTCAGTTTGAGATACAAAAAATAAAAATTATTTTAATCTCTGCATTTTCTTTAGAAGAAAAAAGGCACAACTTTTTCTGCAGTACTATGTTATTTAAGGACCAGGTGCCCCCTGGTGTTTCAATTGTATAATTATAATACTTTTTTATCCCTAGCAATATTGTATACGTTTGTACACAAATAAAACATATTATTATTTACTAAAAGCTACCTTATGCTCTTTGCAAAATGGTCATTCACTTAAATTAAAAGGCCACATTGGCTACCATATCAGAATATGCACATACATATTTAGATATTCAAACATATGTGTGTACCAGTGTATTATTTCTACACTGTTGTCTTATTCTCAGGTTCATGTACTTTAATTCACTTCTTTCTCAAACAAACACAGACACACACTTTCGATGTTTCTCCCACTATGACTGCTGGAAGAAGACTAGGAAGCCTAGTCTATCAACTCTCCAGCTCTCTCTCTCTTGAATTCTTCCTTTGTTGGGGAAAGCAAAAAATGTCAAAATGTAGCAGGTTGCTGCTACTTGCCTAGAAGAAAAATGAAACTACTAAAACTGGTTCCTTTTGCTCATTAACCTGGAAGCTAGATCTGCAGAACCAACACGTAGTTGAGGAGCTGCATACCCTTGTTCACTGGAACAGAAAACAGCTCTCAGTTTGTGTCCATTATCTGTACTATACAGTTAAAAGTTTTAATAACAACAATAGTAATTCAGCTCCAGTCTTCTCTAAACTATGATTCAAAAGTTTCCTGCTATCCAAATCCTACTATGCTGCCTCAACATAATGGAGGAAAGTTCCTGGGAAAGTTAAGTGAAAAATATCAGGATTGTACGCCAAGACATGACGGACATTCCAGCTGCAAAAAACAGACACGTACATCAGGAAGCTGCTGGAATGGGGTGATTACAACGGCATAGAAGACAAAGATCTGTTATTCATCGATCCATCCATCTAATTAAAATTAAATTAAAAAGATTAAAAGTTAAACCAAGGTGATGGCAGCCTCGGGAAGAGAATCTTCTCAACCCTGTCAGTCACCTCCAGTGTAGTAGGCCTCTGTTGGAGCCCCAGGCCAAGCAGCACAGACAGGTTTTTAGGGTCTTCTGGAAGGCCAGGAGTGAAGAGGCAGATCTCACCTCTAAAGGGAAAATATTCAAGAGGCTCTTCTCCTGGACTCTGCTATCTGAAATTCTTTGGCAGAGGCAATCCAAAATCAGCCCTTTCCGCTAAAATGAGTGGGACGGGATAATCCCATCAGTTCCTCAGATATCCTGGACCCATGCCAAAAAGGGCTTTAAAGATGATGACTAACAGCTTGAATTGGACCTGGAAGCAAACTGGCAACCAAGACACTCAGGTAAAACATGTGCCACCCAAGAGAGGTAAAACATGTGCCACCCAAGAGAGCCTCCAGAACTGTCAATACTGCTGAGATCTGTACCAGTTTAGCTTCCGAATACTCTTGAAGAGAGTATTCCCATGTAGAGCACATTGCAGTAATCCAATTGGGAGATGACCAGAGCATTAATGACTGTGTACAGGGCCTCATGATCCAGGAAAGGATACAAATGGTACACAACAAGAAGTTGCACAAAAGCTCTCGTAACCACAACTGCCATCTGTTCTTTCAGCAGAAGTCATGAGTCTAGGACAGGGGTAGTCAACCTTGGCTCTTTTATGACTCGTGGACTTCAACTCCCAGAATTCCTGAGCCAGCTAAGCTGGCTCAGGAATTCTGGGAATTGAAGTCCACGAGTCATAAAAGAGCCAAGGTTGACTACCCCTGGTCTAGGAGAACCCTCAGATTGCGCAATGAGTCTGTCTGGGATAGTGCAACCCCATCCAGAACTAAGGATGATAAACCCCCAGCTACCATAGCTATGGCTATGAACCCATAGCCATTGTGTCTTATCAGGGTTCATCTGAAACTTGTTGTCCCTCATCCAAGCTATCCCCCTACAGTTTCCAGGCACCATAAGAAAACAGCTACAGCGTCACCCGGATCACAAGGAATAACGATGTACAGTTGGGTATCATCAGCATATTGATGGTACTGCATCCCATGGTGTTGAATGATCTCACCCAGTGGTTAAATGTAGATTTAAAAAGGAGCAGAGAGAGCACCAAGCCCAGCAATACGCCATAAAGAAGCGGCCATGAGCTGGATCTCTCTCTCTCCCTATCAACAGACTGGGGCCGGACTTGAATAAAGTAGCTGAACCAGTGCAAGAGTGTGTCACCAAATCTCAATTCCCACAGCCAGCCCAAAATGATAACATGGTTGTTGGTACTGAAAACCACTATCACTAATGCACTATCCTCATCCTGCTCCTTCCAGAGATCATCTACAAGTGCAACCAATACCATCTCTGTCCCATAACCAGGCCTGAACTTGACTGAAAGGAGTCCAGATAATCTGTTTCGTCTAGGACCCTCTGAAGCTGCAGTGCAACCATTTTTTCCATCACATTCCCCAAAAAAGGGGGAGGTGGCAAACTGGAAATTGTTCAGGCAGGTGGGATCTAGTAAAGGTTTCTTAAGGAGTGGACTAACTAAGGCTTCCTTAAATGGTCCCAGAAATACCCCCCTCCTGCAGCAATATATTAATTATTGCATGGATACACCTGCATGTCACCGTCCTGGACTAATTTATTTACTAATCAGGAAAGGCAAGGATCTAATAAACAAGCAGTTGTCCTAACAGCCCCGGGGACCCTGTCCACTTCCTCAGATCCATCTGGATCAAACTGCTCTCAGATAATTGGTTAAGTATACTCCCTAAATAAAGAATTTCAGAGAACTGTTATGAGACAAGTAACAGCTTTAAAGTAAGTGACATTTATAAACTGTATTTTTGAAGAGTTGCTGAACCAATGGTCATAAGTTAAGGATTACCTGTATTTTCCTCATATATTAAGCATGTATGTTACCGAGTCGCATACCTAATAGAATTCCAAATAAAATATGGTTGTAATAGGATACATTCCAAACCCTTTTAACCCAAGGCATGTTTTACAAGATCAGGCATTAATACAATAAGCTGTCAGTTGAAAAAACACTGTATTTTTCCTTGACATTTTGAGTTATGCTAACCTGGCCAGGAACCCAATATCTTCTTATACTGCCATCCCAGAAAGTACTCTTTTTCCTGGCAAAGATATAATCCAGGGACTTGTACACCATGGCACATTCATGACACTACACAAACTCAATTACAGGAAGATAGGCAATTATGCAATGGAGATTTCACTCACAGCAAGACTGCACATGTGAAAATTAACCAACACCCCATTCTTTTGTAACAGAAGTAATGTATTTCTTACCATTGTTGTCTGGCTTGCATATTTTTCTGTCCATTGTCTGGCATTTTTGAGAAATGCTTGCTTGTTGTATTTATACTCTGAAGACTAGACATAATAAAAAAGGTCGTGAGAAGGATAATTATGGCCTCTCATCATCACATATAGTTATGTTTAATGGCAGACTCATCTGACAGCATGGAAGACTTCACCTTACAGGAACATACAGGCTAAACTTTGAAAGAGGCCCTAATGGTTCATATATTACATATAACATATATGAGAATTTTGTAGCATGAACACTGGAAAATTCTATTAGCATGTTTTAACACGCCATAAATTATATTCATTGATTTTCTATCTGAAGAATATTGTGCAAATAAATATGAAAAAAATTGCAAAGTATCTCCTTGTAAACCAGACAATTTAAATTTCCTAAAGTCCAATATATTACAATCAAATAAAAGAATGAAACCTACTATATCAGCCATGAGAGGGTCATCAGGATTAGGTTCATTCATGAGGATCTGGATGGAAGTTAGCAAAGTAGCAATGTTCAAGGACGGCCTCCAAGCACCCTTACATGCAAGAATAGAAGAAAAAATATATTGAAGAAAGAAAGTTACTCTCCAAGATTTTTCAGATATTATTGCAGACTGAGTGTACTAATTGCCTCCTAAGTTATAGAAATGTAGTCCACAGTAAAAAGGTTGCAGAGTAATTTCACCTCTTAATAGACATGCACTTCTTTACCTTCTAACCAGTTAGGCATATACTTTTTCCAAGGTAACCCTAAGGTACTCAGTTAAGTTGATGTACACTCTAGTTTTTCTCCCCCAAAATTCAAGGTCTCCTAGAAATCACTGAATATGCTTAATATACTACTGATGGATGGAAGTAAGCAAATTCTGCTCACCTCGATGTACTTTTTAAAAAAACATAAAATTTTAAGTTTCTAGTTTTTAGGTTTATGGTCTGGCTGTAGTTCATAGCTTTATGGATGCTATATCCATGAATAATAGCAAATCATGGTGAAATAAATAAATTGCAAAAATATCCCTTTTAAAATACCAATTTAAAAGGCTCATAAGTTTTACAACAAAATTATTTCAGCAGGGCAAACCCAGCAATATGTAGCAATATGCATGGCAGGGACTGCATTCTGCACAGATAAAGCCATTTATATCAGTAACCATAGCAGCTGTCATAGATCTTCATGAGAGCGTAATTTTATCTAAAATGATATAGCACCAGCCCTCCCAGTTAGACTAGGCTAGGAAACCAGAGAAATACAAGCTAATGCTAGTTTTATTAGGTTATAATAGCAGAATCTCAAAAGTTTGAATGTGATTTCCTTCCCTTTATCTTCATGAGAACTAAGCCACCTAGTCATTGGAAATGAGATGGGCAGCAAATAAATTTTATAGATAAATAAAAATAAAATAAAAACTAGGGAGAATCATGACTGAGATGCTTTCTCAAATCACGTTTCTGCCCCGACCAGATTTTATCTGACCATTGTCTTGGTTGAGGCTCTTCCTCTTGTTCAAGATTATTTCTTCTGCTCATCACAAAAAAATGGAACTACAGATAAAATTCAAGTCCTGTTGTCACACGTTGAGAGGAAAGAGTGCAATCTCTGCTATTCATTATTCTAGAGTGTTATAAATTTCCTCCCACTAAAACCAGCAGGAATAACTGATCCAAGCTTTGATTATCAGTTTCAGAGAATGTTTGACTTCTCTGGACTTTGAGAGATAATAATATGGACTTGTCCCTCAATTATGGACTTGTCTTTCCATCCTTGGAGAATGAGATTTTTAAACTAATGTTTCTGGGCCATTCTCTTAAGAATAATAGGGCTGCAACTTATAATAGAAGGGATGCAGTGCATTACCTTGGGTGGTAATCTAAGAACATCCAGGCAAATTCTTCCAGCTGAGTCAATGTTGGGATGGTAAATGGGAGTAACAAAGCGCATTTTTGGAGGTTCAAATGGATACCTATTTCAGAAATAGTTCTCATTATTAGAAAAGGAAGACTTTTTAACTGGTTACAATCGGTTCTTTATTCCCAAGTCATTTTTCAACTTATAAATCCCAATAACTTATTACTGAATTTATTACAGAGCAGTTCATTGACAACTTTCTGGTTCCTATTTCAATCTTTTGAGGATTCATAGTTAATATGCCCATTTTATATGGACATTTGTTTTAAATTTCAAAAACACAGATTCACCATTTACCTTTCAGGAACAATGACTTCCAAGGCAAAAACTCCTTTTTCATATGGGGTATTTGCACATCCTAGTATTTCTAAAAGAAAAGATATAAATTGTGTCAACACTGAGCTCTTTAAGTAACTTGCACTTACTGTAAAAGCAGTTAGATCTAAGAAGTGACAATAGTATAGTAATCTCTTTAACATCTGCTCTATTCAAGAAATTCAGCAGACTAGGAACAAAGAAGAGCACCAAAGAGTCTGATAATTACAGATTATTCAAAGTTGGAAACTAAATTAGGATATATTCAATAGTGGATTTCCACAATTGCAAGTATAAGGTTTTTGGCTAAGAAAAAAAAAATCGAAACTACAACTAACTACTTGAAAAGTGAGCAACTTTTCTATTTCCTATTATAAAGCGATCAATTCTTTTCTATATTTTGATTTTATATATACACACAGAAAAACACAGACACACATCTTTCTTCTACATTAGCAAAGTAGGTTTCTTTATTCTGATGATAAATGTGAGGGGGAAGGGGAGGCAGAATAGGATAAAATCATATGGGCTCAAATTTCTTAAGTATTAATAGATCCAGGATAAACAGATTCAAAAGAACAAATGTTTTTTATCTAAAAAGGATTGAAACCTATGGAAAATGAAATCTCAGAAAACAGTCATATGTGACTGCTTTAATTTAGTTATTTTCTGAAATTATAAGTAAATTCTGACAGCTGCTGGCTTTTCAGTTTTAAGATTGGGATTATTCTTAAATACATTTTAAGTTGTTTATAAACTGTTTGTAAATATACTGTTGTTTATAGTATATTATTAGCTATTGCTAAATAGAGAAATCTGAGAATATAAAGTTTAAAGATATGTAAGTATAAGCTTTAAGACTGTGTTGTGCCTTAGATTCAGCTGCAAAAAGATGCTTCATAGTACATAGCGGCACACACAACAACAAATGCAACGGCTTTAAAAAGCAATCAGGCTCTGTATTTTTGCCGTATGTTCTATAGCACCCTTTTATAGTCAAATCCAAAGACCTAACAAGCTTTCCAGTAAAGCAGGGACTGAAAGTTATTCAAGGGAAGAGAAGATTAAATTATGCAAAAAAAGAAAACACATAATTACATAATTCAAGATCATACAATTAATTTGTGAAATTCATTTAGCCATATTTATAAATTCCCTCAATGACTGATACCAAGTCAATGTCAATTGATAATCATCATTCAAAACAAACTCAATCATCAGAACACAGAATGTCAGCTTTTTAACCCTCACCTAATAGAATTCTGTGATGTGCTCACTTTTAAATTACAAATATGTATTATTCTACCAAAGAACAAATTATTTCATTTCAAGCAAAAAATTGTTTTGCCCAATAATTATTCCCACTTGGTTCTGGAGATTGCTAGATGCTTACATTTCCACCCCATGATGTTGAAATATATTCAATGGAATCTACTCTCAAAGAAATTTAGGTTTAATTTGAAATAAATAAGCCTTCCATATATGGATACTGAAAACCAGAGATTTGATCTCAATATTTAATGTAATAACACAAAGTATAGAGATTGTATGTCTTAACAATTATAATGTTTGACATAGGATATATGAGGCCTTATTTCCTTACAAAGTAATTTGCTATAATTTGTGCATTTGTTCAAGGGATATCCACCGAGAATTTCAGTTACCTCAGGTGGTACCAAAGGGGGAACAAGCATATATAAGTGACCAGGATAAGGGGTTGTAAAATATGCTTCTCAAGTTCACAGATGACCAAAAGATAGAGAGATAGCAAACATCTTATAGAACAGGATTACAGTTCAAAAAGATTTTGACAGCTGAAATAGATAAAAACTATCAAAATGAATTTCAGTAGGAATAATGCAAACTTCTACATTTAGATTAAAAAATCAAAGGCGTAGATTATACTGGGCAGCATTACATGAAAAAAAGAATTTGAATGTCTTGTAATGGATTTTGCACTGGACAGGGTGTTTGATCAGATTATCTCCAAGGTCCTTTTGCATTCCATGCTGTATGAGTCTAAAAAGCACGAAGGGAAATGTATATTCACACAGTGAAGCTAGAACTGTAAAAAATAAGGATTGTAAGGAACATACATTAAAAAGATGATCCCAACTGCAACCTAAAAATAAATAGAATTTACTATTTCGTGTATATATATTTATATTTGCAGTATATACGTACGGGCTCGAAGATCATTTATGTGATTCCCATTCTGCCAGCAGGTAATACCTGGTGGTGGCTCTGTGGTCAGTAACTGCAGCTCTCTCTTCAGCCGTGAAGCCCTTTGCATTGCACTGCAATGACATAAGAAAAAACTCTACATAATTTAGTTCCTTTCTTTTCAGTTCCCATAAATCCTCCTCAAATCATAATTTTTTAGTATAAGGTATAAACTTTCATGACCAGATGTTCACTTAATCAGATGTTGCATCTCACAAAAGCTTACACCTTACAATGAAATGTATTAGTCTTGAAAAATATTACCAGGCTCTTTCTGATTTTTAGCTAATATGCCCTAACCTAACTTCCCCCCCAACTATAATTTCACAAATCTTGCAATAATTCTTTATAATATCATAGGATAAATAGATTATTTTAAGCATGACAGAGGGTGTACAGAACAATTAAAATATTTTTTATCTAAAAATAGTAATCTAGACGTCATAATAATTATATTCACGGATAAATTGTCAAAAGAATTTCTACTGATCAGCAGCAACCATACTAAGTTAACCCTCTTAACTGGCCTTGGACAGGACGCAGAAAAGTGGAGGTTTCATATGTGAAACTGTGGCACCTTGCCTCCTGCCCAAAGTTTCTGTAATCCTGTCCTTATCAATAGCATATTAGGGAAGGCCTTTAATTGTTCAAGTATTCAAGGTCGGGGCTGGTACGCCCCCTTTTCCTATTCCCTCCCCAGTGTGTCCGCCCAAGGAAATTGAAGACCAGGAAAGCTTAACCCAGGGGTTCTCAACCTTGGCAACTTTAAGACTTGTGGACTTCAACTCCCAGAATTCCTCAGCCAGCTTTGCTGGCTGAGGAATTCTGGGAATTGAAGTCCACAAGTCTTAAAGTTGCCAAGGTTGAGAACCCCTGGCTTAACCGTTGCCCCAAGGAGTGGCCCGGGCTTATTGAGCGAGGGGGAAAAGCAAGATTACCATCCCCCCCCCACACGAAGGGCTCACGAAGCCATTCCGTCCAGCGAAGGGGGGAGCAGCAATTTGATAACGACGTGAAAATTTTAACACACACCCCCTTAAAACTATAGTTGTTTTCCTTCCGATCTCCCTCCGCCACGAACCCTCCCAGGACCCGCGTACTCGAGACTCTGCTGGGAGCGCCGGGACTTACGATCCTGGAGAGCAAAGCTGCCTCCTGCGCAGGGAAAGAGTCGGCCTCGTTCGTTCCTGGTGCCTGGGAGACGCAGGCGTTCGAGAACCGGAGACAGGGGACGGTCTGGATGCCCTCTAGCAGCCCAGAAAAGGCCCCGCTGCAGCTCGGAAGCCAACGGGAGGGGAAAGTTCGGAAAAAGCGCGCCACGAAGTCTCAACCAGCAGGAATGCAGATCTCTAACGGCCTGCAATATGACCGGGTGGAAAAAATGCTCTTCAAGATCGAACTTTATGCTGATTGGCTGTTACAGGCATGGTTCACGCCTCAGGAATTTAAATCGGCGGAGCAGCTCTAGGAGGACTTCTAAGAGGAGCTTGTCACTTGGTCAAGGTTTCCGGGCCGGGGCTATAGCGAGGGCATAATGAATAAATTCACATATCCTTGCCTAATGCTGTACAACTATCCTCACGCCACCATCACTCTGCGAATTTAAAATATCTGTCTCAGTTGCTGTTACATTCGCACAACGATGGTTGAATGTCAAAATGACAATCGACGCTCTACTTGTCAATCACTAGGAAGAAATGGTCTTATAGGCTTACAGAGCCACAAGACTCTTGGGTTACTTTTTCATTGAGTTATAACTGATCAGTATGCTTATTTTGATCACTTTTTAGCTAGCTATAATATCGTTACACAGTTTTGTTTTTTGTTTTCGTTTTGCTTTGAAATCTCATCAACTTTTAACAAATTGGCCGGGAAGCTTGCTGCCTTGATTTTGATTGATTGATTTATTATATTTATACCCCGCCCTTCTCCCGGAGGACTCAGGGCGGCTTACAGCCAGTTTAAAAACAGTTTGATACAAATACAAAATACAAAATTTAAGAGAATAGTTAAAAATAAATATTTAAATAGGCCGCTTCTACTAAAATTTAGTTAAAACCAATTTAAAATACCCCTAGGCCAGTCCTGCCCGCTGAAACAACCAAGTCACTATTGATTCCTGGCAACTACATGGAGAAGTCTGCAGTTTTCTTGGCAAGATTTCAGAACTGATTTGCCATTGCCTGCTTCCCAGGATTGGGGCAGAGCGACTGGCCCAAAGTTACCCGATTGGCTTTGTGCCTAAAGCAGGTTTCTAGCCTGATGTCTTAACCATTACAACCAAACTAGCTGTCAGTATTTTTAGGTGTATTTTAATTTTGTTAATGTTTAAAAATATATTGTCTTCCTAGTGCAAATTGTTTTTAGTTTTCACCATAAAGGGGGAGCAACAGCTACTGGCAACTTTTAATTCAAGAATTTATCTTATAATACTAATTCAAGTCATTTAGTAGGGATCATGAGCCCAACCAAATAAGATGTATTCTCCAAACTAGACTTTTTGGACCTTGTGGAAGCACTGCCAGATATTGTATGGCTATGTGCACACCGACACCTGTTACTATATTCTATTTCTGCAATGAGGGACTGCATAAGTAAGTAGGATTTAGTTGTTGGTTAGATTTACATCCTGTCTTTTCTGCAAGAGCTCAAGTTTATTTATACAAGTTTACTTATACAGGTAGGTAATGTAATGAATGAAGTATGAATTGTATGATATTCAGTTTAATGTAAATTATAAATTGTATCAGATGGTGTTTAATGCAAGCCAAAATTCAGTTAATGTGAGGCTAGTGCACATATGCAGTTGAGCCTAGTGCATGTGCCGTTGCCATTGAGGTTTTAAATGCCAGTTGTGTGTGCAAAATGGAGAAAAGGAAGTCTGTTCAAAGAAAGCTCAAAAAAGTTTCATTTTATAATTTAATTGTCACTATTAGGCAGAATTTTAGTGATTAAGATGAACATTTTATCAAGGATGTTATTTTCATTTCATCATCAATACTGGTGACTAAACAATGGCAAAAAGATACCTCTTAAGATTATATGGTAAATAAAAAAAACAAGTCATGCATGAGGGTTTAGAATAGACAGTAAGACAAAAACCTAAAATTTCTCTGGCTTTCACCCTACGAAACATTTTTAGGAGAGAAATGATAGCTACACAAACTTGGTTAACCTATACTGACTTACTGACTTTTTTCTAAAGGAGTCCCTAAACTAAAAACCAGAGAACAAATTTGAGAAGAATGGTTATGTTTGTCAATGGTTTGCTTATGCTCAGTTGATAGATTTAAACTGGATAAGAATTTTGCTTGTATAAGTATAAATATGTATTGATTTATAAAATATTTTGAAATACAATAAAGACTGTTTTTGTCAGTGTATGCTTACCTTTAGTAATTATATTTGGAATGTTTTGTTTTCTATAACTACTTAGTGACTTTATTAAAAAAATATATTGAAGTTCTAAGTGTTTTAATCTTTTAATATTACCTTTCATTAATAAACATGCATTTTATGTTTAATTTTTTGTCTATTTTCATCAAGCTGCAGCCAATTGCCTTATTTTCCGCAAAAATATCACTTCAAGTAATGTGACTATTTCCTGATATTCGTTATCAGCACTAAATGAAACCTACCTATATGTTGATATCCTTCCTTTTATCCTGACAATCTTGGGTGGCCCTTAATTAGTAAGAGCCCATCCAAATAATTTTCTTGCTCTGCTTAAAAAGTCTCTGCTTCACTATTGGCCAAGGACAAGTCCTAATGACATTGCCTCTGTTTCATCAGTATGCCACTAAAGTAGTCCAAAATGTTGGATACTCTAATGTAAAAGTGATGAGAAATGTTCCATGAGGACAAGATAAAGTTGATGGAGGAGGTGACTTGAGATGCTGTAGCTGAGATTGGCAATTTGCTTGGATTCAGTTGGTCTGACAAAACTATTGTAGGACTGCCACCTCCAGTTGCTGGGTTGAACATCTCTATTGCAGTACTGCTTTGGCTGAAAGGGAGATCAGAACCCCATAGCTTCTGCATCCATATATTTGTGGTTTGTTTTTCTAATGGTAGGCCAATCAATAAACCTAGAACATAGAATAATAGAGTTGGAAGGGACTTCAGAGGTCTCCTAATCCAACCCCTTGCTTGAGCAGGAGACCCTCTATCATCTCAGACAAATGATTGTCCAGTCTCTTTTTTTGAAAGCCTTCAGTAATGGAGCACCCACAACCTCTGAAGGTAAGTTATTCCATTGGTCAATTATTCTTACCATTAGGAAGTTTCTCCTTAAGTCTAGATTGCTTCTCTCCTTCGTTAGTTTCCAACTATTGTTTCTTGTCTTGCCTTTTGGTGCTTTGGAAAATAGTTTGACCCCCTTATCTTTGCACGAGCCCCTCAAATATTGGAACAGTGCTATCATGTCCTCCCAGTCCTTTTTTTAATTAGACTAGACCTACCCAATTCCTGTAACCATTCTTTATACATTTTAGCCTCCAGCCCCGTAATCATTTTTGTTGCTCTTCTCTGCACTCTTTTTTTCTTTTTGTATTGTGATCAGAACTGGATGCAATATTCCAAGTATGGTCTTACTAAGGCTTTCTAAAGTGGTACTAGAACTTCATGTGATCTTGATTCTATCCCTCTATTAATGCAGCCTAGGATTGGATTGGTACCGGTACTGATTTTTTTTAACTTCTTTAACTCCAATGTAGTTACTATTATTCATCAATCTTTTAAAATAGAACATTAGAAATGTTCCTGAAAAGTTCTTTATTTGCACTCCATTCTATTTGTTTCAGGGGCATTTTTCACTCTTTATGATAATTCTCACATAGTCAAAACACCATAACCTAATGCAAGATTTATCTATTACCAATGCAAGAGACAGATTGAAACTGCACCTCTTACCTAAAAGACAAGGCTGCCTGCTACGGAGGAAAGTACAAAGATTTTAAGTATGCTTTTACTGTAAATAGGGCTTGGATTTCATGTATATCAGTTGTTGTAAATCTTTTGTGCTGGCTTCATAACTTTTCTGCAACAAACTAATTATATTAACTTGATTTTTTTTACCCTGCCAACCAAAGGAAACCTCACACTTCTGTTTCCTGCAATTTTCAGTTTCCTGTTATTTCTAGTGTTTCTCTAAATGCATTGTTTAAAACTTATCACCCTACTCCCTATTTCAGCCAATGTTGTTTACAATCTTATTTTTTTGCACAAAGTAAGACAGCAAAGGAATTTTTTCCCTTCACGATAAGTATGGAGAAAATCAGACTTGTCATTTATGTGTCAAACTTGGAGACACATTTACATTTGTAAGTTGGAAAAGTTTTCCTTTATGAACAGGATAAATAAAGAAATTAGATCATAACCTCCTCCCAGTTCCACAGTATGCCAGAATTAATGCTTTCACTCAATGGTGTAAACTAGGATTTTCCCCAATTTATATAATATATAATACTTAGTTTCATGCAAACTTTCATATTAACACTATGAGGAATTTATATCCTGGTTTTTATATAAAACACTAGATATCCAGATATAGTAAAATTGAATGCTCTTCTTCTCTTGCAATGATCCCTTTAATATTTACTAAACGTCTAATATAAGAGAGTTTACAATGATTTTGATGTTTACCATGAAATGTTTTAAAAGAAACACAATTTGTTAACACATGATTTTGGGGTTGAATTTATCCAGAGTATAAACTTAGGGAAGTTGCAATATGCAAAACTCAAATACAGAAATTTACAAGAAACCATATCAAGAGCTTTCTGAATTTCCAACGAAAACATGCATTCTACCTCTTTTGCTTTAAAATAATAACACCAATACTTGGTCACATAGAATTTTGGATAGTCCAAAGAACAAGTTGTGCTCTATGTACAAAGATAACTGTTAACATCTTAGCATCTATACTTATCAAAGAAATGAGTTTATAATTGAAACAAATAGTTAGGACATGCTTGAAAATTGAAAAACAAAGATACGTTGTGATACATTGGTTAAGATGTACTCAGACAACCCTCAGATATGAAAACTCACTGGGTGATTTGGGACCAATCACTTTTTTAGCCTAACCTATTTTACAGGATCTAGATGGGATATTTCCTCAGAAAGATTAAGTTCATTAATTAGGACTACACCTTGGTTCTCAAATGTTACTATAATTGCAGATATACAAAGAATGTGTTTTCAGAATTCATAACTGACTTCCTGAACCAACTGGACATAATAATAAACTGCTTCATTATCTTTGCTACTGTAATATAGGGATTATGCATGTATATGTATATCAGGTGTATGTATATGTATGTACACACAAACACACATACACATATATAGGATTTTATCCCTTGCAATCACCTAGTTAGTTCTTATTTTTTGTTATTTGTTGGTGTATGGTTTTCTGTATCTATTAAAAATTTTATACACACACACACATACATATATGCACACACACTCATATATATAATATACCTGGATCCCAAATGTGCTGATATTTCCAAAGCATTGCATGCTTATTCACCAACTCAGTCTAAAGAAGGTATAGTCATTAAATGTTGACTTCCATATTTAAAAAGTTTATTTCACTCTCTGTGTCTCTTGGAATGACAATGTGGAAAAGAAAAGTGTTTTTGCATCAAACCAAGTTTAACAAATGCTTGGAAAATGAATCTGGCTTAGAATAACAAAAAAAAAGAGAGAGCAAACGTTAGAATGGGAACTATCTGTGGTCTTAAAACAAGCTAGGTGACAATTTAACCACAGGAGCTTCCACATAATAATGAAAGTAAACCCTATGCAAATGGGTTTCAAGAAAAGCAGATGGGTTCCAAGAGAACAGGACCTGTGGACTAGGGCTAGGCAAACTAACTTAGAAAGGGCAAAAGCAAATGGGGAACATGGGTTCTAAATTTACTAAATTTAGATTTTTCTAAATCTAAATTTAGTTCATTAATATCCCATCTTTACTATTTTTATGAATAACTCAAGGCAGCAAACCTCTAACACGCCTTCCTCTTACTATTTTCCCGACCACATCCGTGTGAGATGGGTTGGGCTAAGAGAGTCGCTCAAAGTCATCCAGCTAGTTTTCATCCCTAAGGGGTGTGTGTAGATGTTGAATGTAAATTCTGACGAATATAGCCTGCTGAAGCTAAAATTGATGTGTTTAATTTTAGAATGTATATTTAATTCCTACTGTGACATAATATGTAATTTGTCCCAAAGTCAAGGATTTGTTCTTCCGGTTGAATTAAAAACTATTAATAGAAACGTATACGTAAATATTATTTTTAAGGCGACAATAATTTCCTTTAATCTGTCAAAAGACGGAAACAAAGAAACTTAAAAAGTAGCATTACGATCAAAACCAGACAAGTTCTAATTTCCCTTTTTTTTTCACAAACAGGAAGTAATATCAACCAGGATGTCCTTCTTGTTAACTCCCGGAAGCTAAAACCTACCTCTGTCAGAACTGCTATAAGGGTAACAAAATGGCGCCCCTTAATTAAGAAACGAGAGTAGGAAGTGATGAACGGGAGTAGAGGTACAGGAAGTGGCTGTTATGACTGTACCGCGACTACAAGAGAGTAGCCTTATTACGATTTCCCCATATCCGGAAATACGTCGTTACAGTGGATTTAAGAATTATCCCTTGGCAAAGGAGTGATTGACGTCGTCTCGGGTCAGGGTAACTCTTCCGGGATTTAGTCCTGGAGTTCCCCAGTTGCGATGTCCGAGATGGCGCTGGGAGCAGCTACCAGTGGAAACGGGGAGGGGGACCCTCCAGTTGACACCCCATCGTAGTGAGTATTGATGGGCATTTTCCTCTCAGACAGAGGGCCCCGCTGTCTCTCTAAATTGGAGGAAAGGAGCTCCGGGTTTGTATCCGGTTATTGTGGCACAATTCCACAGCGCCCCGTAGGGCTGACTTCTCGTGCTGTAATAGATGCTCCCTCGCAGGTCCTCCCTGTCTCTCCTTTTTCCCGTCGAATTTGTCCTCTTAGATATTCATTGAACGGTCAAGTGGTTGGAGGAAGGCTGCCCTTTTTATCTTCCTGAATCCTTAGTGGTCGAAGAGTGGCAAAAGTAATTTTTGACTTCTTTTAAAAACAGATCTGAGCGTACTGGTGGGATCCTACTAGGTAGATCTAGAGAGTTTTGAATGTCAAATGTTTAACAGTAGCCATCAGGAAAATATATATAAATGATAAATGAATTGTTAAAATGAAGAAAGATTGGGGTGATTTGGAGCAGGTAATTTGTAGAAAAAGCTGAACTTCTGATCAGATAGTTAAATAGTTAGGTCCAAAATTGGTTTTATTATATGCTTACAATTTATGCCTGATCCCAGTTTGTAGATCTCAAGGAATGAAGGAAGACAGTGAAAATAATATTGTAAATTTGAAATCATTTCTATTATGTTGGAGGGAAATAGCCCTAGACTTTCTATTGACCTGATTAATTGCTCAGTCGATTGATTCCATTGCATGTATATCCCACTGTTTTCAAATGATCCCACCTTTATTATACTATCTAGAAGAGGTAGGGTTCTGTTTCTCTTCAACTTTCTAGCTAAAAAAATATTTTAATTCATTTGTTCAAAGAATATGATAAGATCTTAGGATCTATTTAAAAATCAGAAAAGGGTAACAATTTAACAGAACAGCTATTGGCTGGAGGAATGTAGAAGTGATATAATCATCAGTGACAGTGTGCCTTCATTTTTTCTTCAGTATTAGTGTTTAAATTACATTTTTAGTGCTTAAGTTACATTAAGTTACATTTTTATAAAACTAATACGATAGATGGAATGATTTTTTTTCTGTAAGAAGTAATCATTGAAAGGCTGTTGACAGTACTCTAACTTTTGGAATTTAGGAGAAATCCCCATTAAAGTAGAATAATATTGATTATACTCACAAAATCAAAATATTTATTTGAAAGTTAATCGTTTAAGGTATTTAAATATGTTCAGTGTGCAAACCAGTTATAAGAGCAATGGATTATATGTATTTTTCTTTTTAAGTATTACAGGTTGTGTATATCAACCAATTCAAACGACTGGGCTGGATGGAAAAAAAGTTTTGAAATTACTTCCAGTTTCTAAACCTTTAAATAACTTGAAGAATCTGGTTCAGTCTTCAGTCGTGTCCCATGATGTTAAAAGAAATGTTTCACTATCTGTTCATGATTACGTGAAGACTTCATTTAAAAATACAATTACATCTCCTGCTGCTAAAATCTCTGAATTAAAGACTGTTGCAGCCAATCGTTTAATTTTACTGAAGCCTTTAAATCAACAAGAAAAAGTTAATGTAACTTTTGTTGTAAAACAAAATCCAATTACATCAACAGTTTCTGGCATTCAGAGTAGTTATTCAGCTGATAGATCATCCTTACAGAAATCTGTTGCTCCAGTTTGTTCAGACACGAGCACAGCAATTGTGAAAATAGAAAATACTCCACTTTCTATGAAACCTCCAGTGTTACCTTCTGGCCATCACCTTCAAATACCTGCTCATGCCAAAGTTAAAACTCTTCCAGTTTCTGTTTTACCACCAGTAATTCAGGAGAAAATCCTGGCTACAGTTCCAGCCTCAAATGCTTCAGGGAAGGGTGAGATTATCAATGCACCAACTGTTACCTTTGTATCACCAGTAAATACAGTGAAAATGCCTGATTCCAAATCATTGGAAACCAAATATCCAAAACCAGTGGAAGAAGTATCCAGTTCTTTAATACCGGCAACACCACAAAAGGTTAACAATAACTCTGCTGTAGAAGTATCAACCTCTGCTAGCATGGAAGATAAGACAAATCCTATCAAATGGGTTGTTCATGAAAATCCACGGTCATCAACATCTTACCTTGTCCCTGTAAAATCATCTAACAAGGTGGCATCTAAGCTCTTAAAAACATTGGCCGATATGAAAAATACCAAAAGCAATTCTACCAGTATTTTGCCTGTTTGTCCTAGCAGCTTCTATGAAAGTCATGCAAAAATGCCTTCTACAAAAGACAGTTCTCTAGTAATGTGCAATGGAAAGGTGTATTTACTGGCTAAAAAAGAAGCTAATATTTTATCAACACTCAAGCCTAGCAAGCAAGAAAGCACAAATGTCAGAAAACAAACATCAGAATCAATTAGTTCAGTTACAGATAATACCATGACCAATCAGGTTATCAATATTGTGTTATCAAAAAATAAAAGGATTGCATCTAATGTAAAAGAACCTACATTTAGTGACAATTCGATACCGTATCTAGAATCTGAAGTAAGTAAAGATTTTAAAGCAGAATCGACACCTTCTGCCTCACCGCATTGCAGTCTTCAAATAAGGAGCATCAGCCAACATGAAGCATCCTCCTCAAGGAGTGTTTCTGTTGGGATAAATGTTGCCCAGAAATATGTCACAAAAGAAAACACATATGATACTGCACAGAAAGATCTTTCTTCTAAAGCAGCTGCTGATCCTACATTACCAACTTTGGTACATCGTGCAGTCAAAGAGGAAGAACAACAGGTAATTCTTCATATCACATTGTATTTATATTGGATATTTATATCATTGGGATCATGCTCATATCTGCCAATATGATTGGTGGAAATGGAAATATGGTGGAAATTGTTTTGTAATAACTTCTTCCTTGAGGAATAATTTGCTGAAGGATGTTGGCACAACTTTCTTCCATTTTTGAATAGGCCTCACAATTTTAGATGGTCAGGTGATCTTTTTTAATAAATAGATGCTTCTATTTTATAAGATATGATTTTATATTCAGTATTTGCAAATTTATTCTCTTGTAAATCACCTTAAGGAATAAAATGATTGTAATGAGTAATGCTTACTATTTTAGGTTAAAATAACTTCAGGAATGAAACATATCCAAGAACAACAGAAAAAACAGTATCTTCAGTTGAGAAAGAAATTTGGTCTCTTTAAAGAAGAGAGAGTTTATCTTAGGAGAGCTTCATCAGTTCCATCTAAAAGCACAGAAGCATCTGTATTTTCCAAAAGTGTACAAATGAATGACATTGATAATTTGTTGTCTATGCCTATGAAAAGTGAATCTGAAAAAGAAGAAACGGTATGTAGAATATTACATTTATAATTAATATTCTTTGATATTCATCCTTATTCATAACTACTAGAAATAATAAAGCCTGTCACAATTATTGGCTGAATTACTGTGATATCATTAAATGTTTATAGATTCATTTTATTACAAAAAATTGTGTTTTTCAAGAGGAGTATTAAAGTAACATCAAGGTATATGCCCTATTTTTATAGCTTTTGATATGTTTATGTTATTTTTAGTGTTTTGTAATTCAAAAAGGAGGAGATACTGTATATTGTATTAAGTGAAGCAATTTGAGTATTTTAACTTTTGAACGTGAAATAATGTCCCACTACTTGTTTTTCTTTCATGAGAAGTGATAAATGTTTTGTGAAACATTTAATATATCACAGTTTTATAAGCCAATGTAGTCATGCCTTAAAAGAAAAACAGTTTTAGGGAATGATGTGCTTATCCCTCCCGTCCCTAATAAGTTCCTTTCAAGGACTTCCTCCCAGCACAAGCAGTAGTGGAAGTAAATCTAAACCAGTGGACTTTTTGAAGTTACATATTGGTTTAGGGGAAAATGTTTCAGAAGGCTTTGAATTCAGTAGAATTAGAGATTTTCCTGGTAAGCTTTCTAGCGCACTCCTTTTGACCCCTTCCAAAAGTGGACTTTCTAACGTTAGAACATCCTCAAAGTAGTAGAAGAAAAATTGGGTTTTCAACCCTAGGATGAAAAAGGGAGAAAAAAATGCCCCATGTTCCTTGAGACATTGTCCCCAAAGACAATGAGTTTCATTCAGAATAGCTGTAGAGTGGTTTGCTTAATTTATATTGTCACAATAATATGCTATTCTTTGTTTTCTTTATTTAAGATAAAGAAACAAGGGGAAAAGATGAATATAAAGAGGAAGACAAAATCAATACCAGTTTTAGAAAATCCAAAGAAGAGAAAAAAAGATGTTACAACAATGCAGGACTCTGAGTGTAACAACTCCTATTCCGCAATGGAAAACTTGAATAATTCTTGCACACGGGACTTATCAGAACAAGAGCAGTCTACTAGTTTTCTTCAGTGTTCCCACAAAGTCTCAAATCCTTGGGTTCACAACAACAACAGTGTTTTGAATTCTACTTCTAATTGCCACGAAAATGAAAATGAAACTGCTCTCAGTGAAGGTTTTTTCAAAAAGGATCTTTTTCCTTTCAGCCCCCCAGACTTGGAAGAAACAATAAAAGATGAGAAAATAACAAGGCTTAAACTGTTGCTGAGGGAACGAGAGGCAGCCTTGGAAGCGATTAGAAAAAAAATGCATCAGTGTTAACAAAGCTAATTTGCCAGTTGCTGAAATGTTATCTGTTGCTGTTCATTTAACCTACCATAAATCTAATTTTCCTAATGTTTACATGGTATTAATAGGTATAAGTATGAACGAATGAACTCCAATTCCAAGACAAAAGTATGCAAATCTAGAATCTTATTGACAAGAATATAACTTGCTCAGAAATTTATTTAATTCATTATAATTTTTATAGTAAATACAATTTATATTCATGCTGATCTTAATCAGTAACCAGAGTGGTTTCACAGATGAAATGTAGATAGAATTCTTCAGTTGAAAATGTTTTGAAAGCATATAACTAGCTTAATCCTGACAGAAATGTACTAGCTTAGATATTATTTAAAACACTCAGTGATTAATATTGATCTGTTATTTAAGTGAGTAAATTTGTTCCAAAACTCAAAATAACATATTTTGTTTGGTCACTAAAGATCAGTAGGTCCTTTAATTTCTCAAGAGATGAAATTTTGATCCTGACTTAAACAAGTAATATACTGAAAAATAATTAGAACAGTATAGTAATTTGCAGTAAGCTATACTCATGTTTAGATTTTTAATGAGATAGCCTTTTCCTGGACATTCCAGTCACTATCTGCTTTCCCATTCATTTTTTATCCATTCCTTTATCTTCTAAATCAGTGGTTCTCAACCGTTTTAATGCCGCGACCCCAACCGGTCGTAAGTCGAGGACTAAACCGGTCATAAGTCGAGGACTAACCAACCGGTCGTAAGTCGAGGACTTTCCCTGCCCGGGATCACCGCGCATGCGTGGTTCCGCCCCCTGCGCCAGCCGAGGAGTAGCTGGCAAGCGGCAGAGACGGAGCAGGCCGACCACCAGCTGGCCCAGCCCAAGGGAGGTAAGGCACCCGCCGGAAAAGGGGAAAAGGCGAACAAAAAAAATGGCGGACAGCCTTGCTTGGCGACCCCCATGAAATGGTCGATCGACCCCAAATGGGGTCCCGACCCACAGGTTGAGAACCACTGTTCTAAATAATTATGTGGTCAGTATTGTGGCTCCAGAGAAGCTCAGAAGTAATCAGCTTGTTTGGGATTTGTTTTAGCTTCATAAAAATCTGTATTTGGTAGAATAAGTTGCTATTACAATAGTATATCCTTCCCATATTTAATCTAGGTTTTAGCACCAGTTAATATATAGCCTATATTTTCATGACCTTTTCTGTGAATCAATTTAATTCATTAATTCTTTTCAGTTGTGTTTCTCCTTTTCTATAATAAATATACAAACAGGGAAATTCACTGGCTTATTCTTTAAAAGTATTACTCATTTGATTGGAATGCAATCCATGCTGATCTACTAACCCTAACTCTCAGTTTTTTTGTTGGTTTCTGTATGTTGTTGATGGAGCTATGTATAGTGTACCTGGACCTTTTTGAGGTACAGTGCTAAAGGATAGGGTTGTCCTATGGTTCAATTGTGTTGGATCATAACTTGACCAACTAGATTGTGTGTAATGGAGCCTTGACCTCTGGTTCTGTGGAAATGGTCTTGTATGTTTTCTTTGCCCCTCTCCCTCACCAGAGCTTTAATGGGGGATTTTGCCAATTTGTCATTGCTGACACCATAGCTTTGAAAATATAGCACTGCTGGGGATTGTGGAGAAACTTGGCAAAAGTCAAGATGGTGTTTCACTAACTAGCAAAGGCAGGAGGTAGGGCATCTTGGGTGGCAATGACAATAGAGCCAGTTTCACATTCATGATGCTGGGACTTTGGTGTCTGAGGTGCTGAGCAGCCTTGGGAAATACTGTATACTTTTGCCACCTCCTGGCCAAGGAGTTTTGTGGGATTCCAGGGCCCAACGATGGTCAGACACCTCATTTTTCTGTCAGAGCTTTCAGTGTCATGACTTGTCATGGTCAGGTCATGCTTGATAGCTATGGGATTCTCTGGTGTCACTAACCACTGCAACAAGACAGGTCTACCTTCAGTGACTGATGAACCCAGATGGGTTTCAGAGGGAGCTGGAGATTGTTTCCGATGGTGTGCTGCATAATTCATCTCAACCCTTCATTACCACTTGAAACAAGAGGACTGTTAAGGCTATAGATTGGATTCCTATCCAACCCACCTAGGCAATCTTTCCCTATTACTCCCTGTGATAGGATCCTCTTTCATCCCTGTCACTCCCTGTGATTTACAGAAGAGCTGAGGGAAATTAAATTGAAGATGTCTAGAGCATCACTAGCACATGATAAGGGACTAACTGTCCAAACATGGTTAGACCTGCACTTAAGACTTACCTTGGGGCAGTAAGCAACAACACTTCACCCTTATGTCTGCAGATAGCCATCTGGTAGTCCTATTTCAGATGATATATGTCCTCTTGAGTAGAGCAAGCTCAAACAGCCCCCTATAAGACCACTCAGAATAATTTGCTCAGTATTACAGATAAAGTCACTCAAATTCATTCTCAGTTGCACGCTGGCCTGGTTACAGGTCCTGGGGAGATGCATGGGGCTGGGTCTTGCCCTGTTACCTAAAAATAGTTTGCATTTGAAGGGCCTGGATAGGGTCTTTATGAATGTGAACTTGGCCATCTACTCTTTAGAACTATGACCCTCCTGGTTAACTAAAGCAGCCCAGGGGGGGTATGTGGATGGGTCTAACGATGCATTCTTTCTTAGGTATGGAAGTTGTAAATTTAATAAATAAACTGAACCAATTTTATTCAGTGTCTTAACTCCCCCTTTTGGAATAATTGTTAGCATAGAAGCTCTAGAGGCCCCTGAATGAAATGGATTGTCTGGGCTGCTTTCAGTCAAAATTCAAGCCTTGGAATTGGACAGAAACAGTATTGGTCACACTTTTAAATGATCTCTTGCAAGGGCAAGATGGAGGTTATGCATCCATTCTCCCTCTGCTCGACCTCTCAGCAGCCTTTGATACCATCAACCATGGTATCTTTCTAAATCAACTTCAGGATTGGGGTAGGCAGCACTGTATTGTTTTGGTTCTGCTTTCTTCAGAATTGATATCAGTGTTGATTGGAAATGGGAGAACTTGTCCTGAACCCCTACTACGGTAGGAATGGTGCCTCAGGATTTGGTGGACTCTTTGCTCCTATTTAAAATCTATGTAAAGCCATCAGGTGAGATCACCTGTCACCATGATATGCAGATAGTATCCAATTATATTTCATATAATTACTTCCTGGCAAATTAAATATCCCAGTTCCTGGAGACCTTGGGAGCCTGTATGGGAAAGAGCAGGCTTCGGCTGAACACCAGGAAAGATGAATGGGTAAGGGGCCTTCTGGTTCTAGCATTTTGCCACCTTTGGTACGGGATGGGATTATACTGCCCAAGAAGACCCAATATGCAACCTGGGGAGGGGGGTTCTAGCTTATGACACCTCCTTCAAGGAGCAGGCGGCAGTTGTGGTTAAGTGGGCCTTTGTACAATTGCGTGGTGTGTGCCAATTGTGCCCATTACTAGATTGGGAGGCTCTAGTCATGGTCACTCATACCCTATTCACCTTCCAGGTGGACTATTGTAATGCACTTTACATAGGCTGCCCCTGAAGAGTATTCAGAAACTTCAGCTGGTGGAAAACATTTTTGGTGTGGGCACTTAGGCGTGTTCCTAGAACATCACATAAGCTGCATTGGTTGTCAATTTGCTTCCAGATCCAATTCAAGATTTGACCTTCAGAGCCCTTCACTGCTTGGGCAGGTTATTTGAGGGACTGCCTCTTCATAATTATATCTGCCCATGCCATGAAGTCTGGCATAATAGGGACACTGCAGTTCTATCTGTTAAGGAGTTACATTTGGCAGGACCTAGGAGACAGGCCTTTTCTGCCATGCTACCCTCTCTGTGGAACATCATTCTCCCCACACTGAGACTGGTTGGTAACCATGGTTGCCAACTTTCTGCAAACCCCTCAATATGTGGCTACATCAACAGTCTTGGGGATCTCTGAGAAATGGAGAATAGGTCAGATGGTTATACTGCAATACTAAAGATGCTCATTTCTAATATTTTTTAATAAGGTTGATAGTTTTGTAAAATTATGGAATGTTTTTAAATGTTTTTTTTTATGGGTAACTATATAAATGTGAACGAATGAGCACAAAGGCTTATAAATGATAAATATCCACAAATGCATTTTATCATTTCAACAGCATCTGATTTTATCTTCAAAAATGTTACTTGTGTTTGGTTTAAGTATTGATCACATTGTCTAAATATGATTCCTAATCTGAGGTATTCTTCTGGTTTACTTAAATAAATCTTGGATTCTATATACATGGAGTTGCTTTTGTCTTAGATATCCTAACAACAGAGAGAAGCAACTTCATTTGCAAAGAGACAAGCTGAAGAAAGAATAAGAAAAACTCAGCAGGTTTGTATAAAGTTACTCAGCAAAGAGCTCCAAAGAAGAGATTACGGGTAGTCCACATTTAAGAATGTTGAGACCAAAAACTCCCATCATTAAGCAACATGGTGGTAAATTGAAAAACCACAGAACTGTGCTGCTTAGCTACAGTAATTCTGGCTGCCATTGTTAAAAGAGGACGCGAGTCATTAAGGACATCACATGACACTGACTTCCAAATTCCTGCCCTCTTCCCACCAACTTTGCTTGTGGGAAAGCAGCAGGAAAGATCACAAATTGTGATCACATGATCACGGGGACACTGCAACATCCATCCACTCCAACATTTAGTCATAGCTGCTGATTCAACATTGTTAAGTCTGGATAGACACTGAACGAGTGGTTAAACAAGGACCACCTGTATTATTTATAACAGAAAAGCTAACCTAGGAATATCTAAGAGATGAAGCTTTCTGCAAAGAATAAGAATATATCTACTCTTAAAGGCCCAGAAATAAGAGAAATGAGCTGTAGAGAATCTACTGAAGTATTGAACATGAGTCAAATTTTACCCAAATGTCCATATAATGTCACCCCCGATTATATAAGATAATGTTAAGTGAGCATCATTCCATTTGTTACTGTTTATGTTATCTAAAATATGTAGCCTACTTCTTCACTTGGTCAATTTATAGGATGGTGATGTCTTATGACTCTAGCTTTTCAAGTCCATTTATACAACATATATACTGGCTATCACTGTTTTAGAGGCAGCTGCCAATACTTAATTTTAATATTTCTATGACTACCAATGTAAAGTAAATATGTATTTGTTTTGATTCTACTAAAATCCCTTTTTATATTTCCAAACATTTTCATTGTGACTCCGCTATTTATAATTTAATACCAATATACAATACAAATGAGAGTGTTTATTGTCAATTACCATATGGGTTAAAATTATTAAAACACTAATGTATATAATAGAATTTGAGATTAGTTTAGATAACTTAGAGCCACTCTATGCCATTTCCAGTAATCTATATAAATAAAAATGTAAATGTTTGTTTGTTCAAAATCTTAAATCTCCGAAAGTTCTTCACCAATTGCTTTGAAATTTTCACACGCTGCATTCGAATACGCGCGTTTTTATATACCTATATTATATAGATGTCACACCTGTGACAGGTAAAAACATGTTTTTTGAAAAACAGCGCCATCTGTTGGACGTAAAAGCAACACACGCTTTTGCCAGACTGAGCCACAGCAACGCGTGGCTGGGTACAGCTAGTATTTTAATATAAATTAAGAGAGAGCTAGTAAGGGGAAGCTTGGGAATTTCAAGAAGCAAAAATACCCAGACCATGCTTTTTTTTTTTCATTTCTTTGTCTGAAGACATGCTCTTACCTCTACCCACATTTGTCCCATTATTAAACTTTGTTAATCTAGCTAGTCACAAATTATTGTTCATCTTGAGAATATTGTTTAGGCAAACAATTGTGGTCTGAAAAAGTTACAATGGGAGATATTCTGACAATAGTAGCAACAATTTTATGAGGCATACAAAAAAGCAACTTTTGTCAGCAAACTTTAATATGCAAATTTTTTATTCAGTTTATACAAATCTGTAAGGATATATAATACCATATAACCATTATTATTTTATATTATACATTACAATGTTTTGTGAAATACTTAAAAACTTTTTATATAAACAATTGGCAAAAGTCCATAAAAATCCTTCATTAATAGTAGTATTTTCATATAAAATGATATTTTTATATATTGCATTGAATGTTATATAAGCATATACAGTATTTAAAAATATGGTACTGTGCAGAAGTTTTCGGCAGTTGTGCAAAAATGCTGCAAATTAGGAATGCTTTCAGAAATATAAGTAATAGTTTATTTTTATCAATTAACAAAATGGGAAGTAAGTGAACAGAAGAGAAATCCAAATCAAATCAATATTTGGGGTGACCACCCTTTGCCTTCAAAACAGCATCAATTCTTCTAGGTATACTTGCACACAGTTTTTGAAGAACTTGGCAAGGTTCCTTCAAAGTTGTTCCAAACATGTTGGAGAACCACAGATCTTCTGTGGATATAGGCTGCCTCAAATCCTTCTGTCCTTTCATGTAATCCCAAACAGACGCGATGATGTTGAGATCAGGTCTCTGTGGGGGCCAAACCATCACTCCCAGGACTACTTGTTCTTCTTTATGCTGAAGATGGTTAATTACATTGGCTGTATGTTTGGGCTCACTGTCCTGCTGCAGAATAAATTTGGGGCCAATCACATGCCTCCCTGATGGTATAATGGATAAGTATCTGCCTGTGTTTCTCAGCATTGAGGACACCATTGATCCTGACCAAATCTTGAAATCTGCTGCATTAAGTTTCCTTGGCCGACCACTTTGTCTATGGGCCTAAGTGTTGCCTATTTTTTGTGCTGCTTCAAAAGAGCGTGAACAGCACATTTTGCTTTGCAGTCTGCTTTGCAATCTTTACCTGGGAGAGACCTTGCTGATGCAAGGAACAAGACCTTTTGTCTGGTTTATATTCTGTTTTGCTAAAGTATATGACCTGTGATATAAAACTGTCTTCTATAACCTCACCTTAATAGCAGAGTTTGGCTGTGCCTCACCCAGTTTTAAGCCTTTAAGCTGTTCCTGTTTCAGTTAACGACTGTGTTTCAACCTACATATGAAATTGATGTTCATTAGCCCAACTGGTATAATTGGTTAATCATATACCTGACTCTAATCTACAAAATCCTTGATTTTGTGCAAGTGTATTTTGAAGGCAAAGGATGGTCACCCCAAATATTGATTTGATTTGGATTTCTCTTTTGTTCATTTACTTTCCATTTTGTTAACTGATAAAAATAAACTATTAAACACTTGTACTTCTAAAAGCATTCTTTACAGCATTTTTGCACAACTGCCTAAAACATTTGCACAGTACTGTATATATAGCCTATACTGTATGTGGGCTGATGCCAGTGGAACTAATAGACATTATTTCTGCATATTAAAAAATGGAAGCACTATATGTGAACCAAAGCTTTTTTCTGAGAGGAGTTCTAATTTATATGCTTCCTGTGATTAGTATTCCTTGGTCATCTTCCAGGAGCTGCTCTGGAGTATGATAAAGATTAGGGCCAAAGAGTTTTGTTTCCATGTGCAATGAGATTTTCTACAATAAATGGTGGAAAAGAATGAAATGTATTAGTTAATTTGGTTCTGTTATCATAAAGCAACAGCTAAGTCATCATAGATGTTCACATTAGATCCTACTTTATAGACAAAATAATTAAGGAATCTCATGGGTGTTACTGTCTTAATAATTTTATCAAAGTTCAAAAATTGTACAATGTCATCTCAAATCATTCCATCTTTGAGACTTTGTTCTCTTCCTTGTCTATCCCTTAAAGGGAGTACCTGAAGTCCCTGGGAGTCACTACTTCTAAATGCTGAGTGGGACTGTTTCCAGAGTTTGGTCTGGACTCCTTCCTTTCCCAACAGGTGGAAGGTCTTCCTGGCTCCCTGTGAGATGTTGCTCATGCTCACTATGTTCTTAGAGCCCTTTTCTTTAAAAGCTGTATGATGCTAGTGGGTTGGGCTGCAGAGAATCAGAATGTTTCTAGGCCCAACCATTGATGTCACTGGCCCCAGAAGAACCCCAGGGAAAAATACGCCTCCAAACAGATTCCAATACCAAACAGATATGTTCAAATCCACCACTGATTTGAACACGTACAGTACTACATAAATTCTAGCTTAAAATGGATAATGGGGGGAGGACAAAAGAAAGAAGGGGAGAAATATTCTGCAGCACACTACCTTTACTTTTTTCCCCCATTACTGAGGTAAATTACATATGTTTGTATTTTTTTAGGCTTATAGGCTGCTTCAATTGTATCCAATTTTAAGCAATGTATGCTTCATCTCTCATGATTAAAACAATACAAATTCCAAAAAGTCTGAGCCACCTATTCACAAGTGAAATGCTGGTCAATAGGAGGAAGCGGCAACCAAGGATCAATTTAAGACCTCTGATAATAATGCTCGGAATAGAGACCCAAAGAGAACCCTCCCTCCCTGATCTTACTAAGAGCGCAAATGGCGCTGAGAATAGACAGTGCTGAAAATGTCCAGGTCTTAAGCCATATAGTGCATTTAACAAGCAGCCATAATCAAAGTTTGACCCTTGAGTCCATCAGAAACAAAATTTCACACCCAGTAATCAGAGGAATAGTATCTCTGGTTATATGCATGGCTTTCTACAACACAACAACCATTCTCCCTCCCTTGCCTTGGACTTTCAGCTGAGGCAAAAACCAAAATTCAAATCAGAAACATGATCGTCACACTTCTGAAAGTCTCTCCCTTCACCTAATTCTCAGTAAAGTGCCAGGTCTGCCCTTTCTACAATTAAATCATGGGTTAGGAGACATTTACTATGGGCAGGCTAATATATTACTCTCCAATCCTAATTCAAAAATAAGAAAATGCATTGCTAACAACTGATCAATTTGGTCTTTCTTTTATAGATGCAATTATTTTCAAAAATATAATACTTCAGGATCAGTTTCTGAAAATAAAATAGTCATATGTCTCTATTTAGCTTTAAGCTCAGAAAACCAAGAAAAATAAACATGAAATATTTTGAATAATCACCTATTTTGCTTACAACTAATATCAAAGGCTAACTTTTGTTGCAAAAATTCATAATACATTTTAATAAAGTATTTCCTTAATGTCCTGTAGGTATGGAAAATTGTTTTGATGGCTTCTATTCCACCTCAGCTTCAGATAGATTTACTTAACTTCAAAATATCCAAACATAAGATATTTAGTAAAACAGAAACATCTGTCTATATGACCCAACTCCTATTTGTGGTTCTCATACAACGCTCACTCAAAAATGGCAAATCCCTTGTATATAATTTGGTTCCAACGTCTTTCTCCAATGTCATCTGTAGCCACTGTCCCCAGATTAAGGACACTTTCTGTCTACCAAAGGTTTGCCCACCCTTGCAGTAGAGAAACCTACCTGGAAGTCACGGATGAAAGTCAGAAAAAAACTGAGAAAAGTGAAAGCCAAAGACCATTCAGAAACTGTGGCAATGATATGGACAATGTATCCCTGCAGAAGACATTTTTTTAAAAAAAGTATTATGAGAGTGCTTTTCAATGGTAGAATATCATCAGTTCTAATGGTAAACTCAAGTAATGAAAACCAATAATAAGCACAAGAAAGTTCCTTATTTGATTTTCATTCTATTTAGAATGTTTATACTACTGACTACTGAAATATCTTGATAGTTTACAATTAAAACATAAAATCAAATTAAAACCAACAGATTAAAAAGTTTCAACAATTAAAAACCTGCAAGTTATGTTTCAAGGCCTTTTTAAAAGCAGTCAAAAGGTTTTAGGCAACTATAGGAGAAAATGACTAAATGTTAAAGAGAGCATCACACTTTTATATTTCATTACATTATGTATATTTATGTACATTAAAAAGAAATCCCTAGTGTCTTCCAGACATAATGCTTATGGAACTTGCCTTTGATGCTGGCTAGAGATTATGGGAGCTGAAATTAGTGAAGGCTTTAATGTGTGCTGAACAAATGCAATACCAAAATATAACAAAAAAAGGGAGTAAGACAAATAATTACCTAATTCACAATGGAAGTTATTAATGGCTACTAAACATGATTTATGTATCTACACATATATACAAATTACATACACTTTCTCCATGTTTACAGGCATTATACTACTTGCCGGGGGGGGGGGGGAATAAAATACCTTTTCTTCATGTCCTGTCTTTGAACTTCTCAGAAACATCTAGGAATAAAACTTTGGTCTGATTCAGCAGAAAACCTAACTTTAGGTTTATTATATTCGCTTTATTAAATATTAAAGAGGCTAGACCAGCTACTCTTTTTAAATTGCAGTAATGAAGCCAATTACTAATGAAGTAGACTTCTTGCTTATGTTTTTGTTTGTTTGCAGAACTAAGTATGGTTTTTGGGAAAACAATATATAAACACTACAATGTGTTAAGAATATCTTGGAATGTCTTCTGCAATGCACTTGACATGTTTCATTTGTATCTTCTATTGTCTTTTTAAGAAAAACCAAACTTACTTTCTCCTGGGGATTCCAATGCTGCCTCCGTAGGGATTCTGTTCCACTTAATCTGACTAAAATGAATGTAGAAATAGCCACTTTAATCATTAAGGAATATCTTTGAAATACAGAGGAAATAGCCTTGCTCTCCATCCATTCTTGTTTAACCCCACTTGCTTTTTTTTTAATTTAAAGGCTGTACACCCGGGAGGTTTTGAGAACGGATGGTGTAATCTTTAGTTTAAATGATTTTTTAAAGTTTACCCCATCCTTTTGAAATGTGCCAATAATGCAGCAAATGTCTCATCTGGTCAGTCAGTATCAAATATAATCATGGCATTTCACTCATCCAGAAAATTGTTGTTAAGGATCAGGGGATTCTCAGAAACCCCTGATAATGTGGTTTAAGAGGATGCAGTTGAGAAAAGTATCAACAGAAATCAGGGATTCTAACAGTAACACAAATACTATATTTTTATATCTATATTTATATATAGATAAAATTACAGAAAGTTTTACCTATTGTTGTAGAATACTGTATTATGAAATCCTTTTCACAATCAATACATGTAACATGAATAAAATAAATATGAACACAATGAATACTAACAAATTATTATGTCATAATAGATTCAAATACATGTAATCAAGTGCATGAAATATTATCCAGAGATAAAATACATTCATAAGGGCAATTGCTGACCAGAATCAGGTTGGATATTGAGTTGGGCAGTTTATACATTTATTTATATAAATAAATATATTTTTAAAAAATCATACTATGCAATATGTGTTAATTAGTTTAGCAATATAAAATCATTGATGTTATACACAATGTAGAACATAATGCGTAATATAATACATATATTCAGGGCTTTTTTTCAGCCGGAACGCGGCGGAACCGCGTTCCGGCACCTTTTTCCGGGCCGGCCGCACCGGAAATAGCCCCTCCCAAATTTTACTTGCATCCTGTTCTCTAAAGGGGCGGTCCTAGGGTTTGATGAGGGCGTGGCCAGGTTTGAGTTCCGCCACCTTTTCTCCGAGAAAAAAAGCCCTGCATATATTATACTATATTATACTATATATATAATGTTAAATATATATTACTTCCTTCTGACATCTTTCTACATTACATATCATAAGCTACATACTCCTAACCCAAATAATATCTCAAAACTGTAGACCATGGAAATAAACATCAATGAATTAAGTCATCTTTAAAGATGCAAGATAATTTATTGCAATAGTCTAACATAGCTCTCTGGAAATCAAAAAATAAAGCTTCTGAAGTTTATATATTTTGTTATCTTTCTAGCATTGTTGTAACAAGTAAACATTTTAGCCACCTGAAAATAAAGCATGCTTCATTTAAAATAGACTTTTAAGAAATATCTCTCATTCACCACTTGCACTATTTTACCACAAAGGATACTAGTCGTCATGCTTACTGTGCACCATAGCAGTATTGTAAATCTGATCCAAAAAATATCCTTCCCATGAATTTGTGGTTGCATCTTATAGGAAATAATTGTCTGAACCAGAATATATATGACTCCAATTCCAAATGTGAGGAAAGCTCCAAATATATGGATGAAATATACAGCGTTTTTCTACAGGAAAATAACATAATTTAATGGTTTTTAGAGAATACTGGGGTAATCCTTAAAAGGTTCAAACAATATAACAAAAACTGAATCTTTGAATAGAATCTCTCAAAATTACCAGAATTTTGGCTCAATAACAAATACTGCTATCTGCAAACCATTATAAAAACCTAGAGATTTATAATTATTGGAAGTTCATTATTTTTAATTAAGAACAAGATTGTAATGTTATATATCCTAAAGACAGCAATTTTGCTCAAAGAGGGCAACTTTATTTAATGAGTCTTTTTCTTCCAAACTACAATATTCACCCAATTAAATGAGTAATTTAAGAAAATAATTTCCCCTTTTTCTTTTGTCAGGTTATAATACTGTGAAAAAGTATTTGGCTGTTTAAATTTTCCTGAATGTGTATCTTTGCCACTGAAGATTATTAGAGCTTCTACTGGTATTTCCTAAACAAAGTCAGCTTACATTCAATGTCCCATGGTAAAAAATTAATCAGTCTTCTGATGTGGATACGTTACTGAATTTTCCAAAGAGTGGCTATTCTGTCAAAATTGCTCTAAAAGAACATCATAAAATTGTTCATGAAATCATAGACAAAAAAAAAAAAAAGAACAACATCCAAGGATTTGCAGGCCTCTCCTGCCTGTGCTCAAAGCGTTTATGATTCCAAGATAAGAAGATCACTGGGAAAAATGGGGATTCATGGGCCAGAAGTTTCTGAAGTTTGCCAAAAAAAATCCAACAGCTAAATAAGCAACTAGACTTCAGGAGAATAAATAAGGCAATGGGAAGCTTTATAGGACACCTAGTTGCTATGTCTGGGGGAAACTAAACACTTAATTTGATAATAAGAACCAGCTGTCAAGCATGAAGATGACAATATCACAGTTTGAGGATATTTTTTATTACTTTGGGATAAACAGTCATTTGAGGAGAGAATGAATTTTGTTCATATCACATAATTTTACAGATAATCAACCATAATCTGAAATGCAAATGGGTCATATATCAAAGCAATGATCTCAAACTTACAATTAAGTCTTACAATAGAACGAACGGAAGAGAATAAAATGACTCAAAATATTTTTGAATGATTCAGTGAGTGTCTAAAACTCCATAGAAATTCACCAGGGCTTAAAAGAAAGCAGGTATTGCTGGAGATCCTCAAATATTGTAAAAGGCTGTTAATTATGGGATACATTGGTTATGGTAGATGCCAGAGTAGATGAAACCAGTTATAGTACTGACTTGAGGAAGGCAATTGTTTTCACAAATGCACTTTATGAAATAAACAAGCATTAAATGTTGAGCTTATCTGCTCACTCAGACTTTATACTGTATATCAATATGACTGACTCATAATATTCAGTGGCAAATTATATGCAAAAATTCAGAAAAAATAAAAGGGGCCAATATTTTTCACAGAATTATAAATACAAAAGTATTTTCCTCTGCTGATGATATGTAGGTATTGATTCAAAACTTTCTAAATCTAACCCTACCTTTACATTTTAGTTTATTATAATAGTCATTGAATGCACTGACCCTATTCTATAGCCAAAAAAAGGTTTATGGTTGCAATCCATTACCCTGAGTTAAGATGGGCGGCCAATAAATATTAATAAACAAACAAATTTACAAATAAATAATTAAATTGCCATTTATTCTGCTTTTCCTTCAGTGAGATCAGCATGCTATTCGTGTCATTTCTAAGTAGTTGATCATTAGGCATAAAGACCAGCTTAACTTCAAACAGCTTTCTACATTATGTGTTTTCTGATATATTTCACAAGGACTAACTCTGAGAGATCTATTGTAACTAATCAAAAACTCTCCATGAAGGTTCAAGGATATGAACTCTTCTTTCTCCCAAAATCAGCATTATAAATGGTCATCTATCTTTGGCTTTAAAGGAATACTTTGCAGCAAGTATTTTTCATTTTAAGGCCAAAATGTAAAATCTCAATAGCAAATATTATTGCCATCACAATAAGAAATGCCAGATTCTAACATCACATTCAAAACTGCACCTATTTCTGAGTAGTCATTTGTAATTCATTTGTTCTTCATGAAGTTCTATGGTGAAGGAATTAAGAATGGAATATTGAGAATAAAGAGGCGGAGATTCAAATACATACTTGGCCACAAAATCTAATAAATTACCTTGGCCAGTTGCTATTTCTCTGCCTTAACATATTCCATTGGACTCTATAGAACAAAACTTAGAGAAAAGAAGTACAAATGTAATAAATATACTTATAAAGTATTTTAAAAAATACTTCTTGTGTTTCAGACTTAAATGTATGAGGAATGAGAGACTTGGAATTAACCTTGATATTTAGCATCAACAGTCTGTTTACTTTATGGAAAGAAGGATGCCTCCTAGACCAGAAAAAAATAGTTTAGACTAGAGAATTTTGATAAGATACATAATTAATGTCTTGAAAACAAAATCAATTATTTTCCACAGAATAAGTATCTCTAAACAGCTTTTAACAGCTTACAATCTAGTTACATTTAGTTAGTGTCATAGTATTTATTCAAGGGGAAAAGGTTTTAAATGTGCAGTAACTTATCTACACTCTTCTTAATCACTGGGTTTTTTCTTTCTTTCTTTCTTCTCATTCTTTTCATTTATTTATTTATTTATTAATCACATTTATATCCCGCCCTTCTCCTAGTGGACTCAGGGCGGCTTACAGCCAGTTTAAAACGGAATAACAATACAATATACAAATTTAAAATGTGATTAAAATAAAATATTAATATAGGCCTTTCTTTTTTTTAAAATTATTTAAAAACCAAATTTAAAATACCCCTTAGGCCAGTCCTGCCAGCTGGAATAGCCATGTCTTGAGGGCTACACTGACACCTAGTGTTCATCACACAAAGTATATTTGATGCTTGGAAAAATTATACAGACCAAATAAGCAATAAAGAACATTACCAGCAAATGTTCCTGAGCACACTATTTTATGAGATATGTAAAAGATGCTGATGTTTAGTCCAGAAATGCCAAATACTGTATTTGTTACACTTTCTCAAAGCTTTCTAGTTGTCAGGACTGATTTATTCTGCTAAATTATTATTTCTGAGAAAACATTTCTCAGACACTGAGATTTATTTGCACTGAAATAGATCCTTTTTAACTGTAATTATATTAATAATGTGGTATTTTGCTTGAAAATATATCCATTTTAAAAATATTATCTGGCCTAAATAAAATAAAACCATTCCGAATACCAACAGTTTTTCCCCAAAAACTTAAGAAACTTACATTATTTGATTCATACCATTGCTTATGGTAAATAAAATTAAAAAATAGATATAGAAATACCCTCACTATCCAAATATATTGTATTTGATTGATTGATTGCCAATCAATACCAATTAAAGGTGCTTCCAAGTAGACACATACTATTCAAAATATATTGTGCATCTTGTGCTGTCTCTTACTCCCTGTTTTTTTGGAAGCATGGAAGAAATGGTGGGATTAAAACAATGATGTTCCCAATGTCACACAACGTAACACATACCTTTCTTATCAACCTTCATTTGGGCAGATCCTTAGAATAGGCTATTATGATGAAGATATGTACTTTTGTAATTCAATCATCAAAGACAAAGCACAAACCTGGAAGTTCGCAATGATGCAAATCCCAGAAGAGCTAACCATTCCTAACACTAAGCCAGCCTTATTTAGTCTGAGCATCTTGGGTTCTTCAGGGTTCAAAGCACTGACTTGTTTGTACCGAACATATATGGTGGCAAAAGCTGTCAATGAACAATTGAAACAGAGTAAGAATAGAGAAGTGTGATATTGAATGCAATGAAGACTAAGGCACAATTATAGCCACATGAAAATAGTAGTCTTTTATGCAAGACATAATAAAAGAAATGTAGAAATAAATTAACTGTATGAGGACTCATTTCATGCTATGTATAAGGGGTTTGGAGAAACCTGCCAACCATGATTTTTTAATCCAGCCATTCAATAACTACAGTTAAGTAACTATAGTTTAAATCCTCTGAACATAAATGGAGAGTGAGATACTCTTTAGCTATTCCTGTAATAGCTTAACATTCTGTGCTCCCCTACTCTGCCCAGGGGTTTTTTGAACAGATTTTCAGACTATTTCATTACAATAGATGCAACTCTGTATAACTGTTTTGACCTTTAAAACTCTATAAAAAAGTGTACTGTTTTTGTCTCAACTGCACATACCAACTGCATTGTCCCAAACATCTTTCAGTGAATGTCCTTTTCCTATAGTTTAAAATTTCTTCATCTATGTAGTCTCATCAAAGCCCACATCTAAGCAACCTCAAAAACCCAGAATTATTTTTATTGTACTTACCCAAGAAGGAAGCAAAGCATAACATTATTCCAAAAAAGCATCTTTCTGGAGGCATTGCCCCTGCATCACTGCAAGGTAAGCAACATATGATACTAAGCATCCTACTATGCAATTAGAATGACAAAACTTACAAAATACACAACACCCATTATTAATGTTGACACTAATGATAAGTGATGTAGTATAAGTAAAAAATAAAGATTTATTTGATAACTACATAGATTTTTGCAGGATAGTGGTTTGCCAATACCATTTCCTTCCCAGGGAATGATCAGGTAAGAGAGGGTTTAGCCCACAGATGCATAATGGGCAGAGAAAAAAAAACTCAGAAAGGAACCTCCCTAACTTGTCAGGCAGTAAGACAGATGCAGACAAACTGTATTGAAATAGTTTATTATACAGTAAACTAAGCACAATTATGTTTATCAAAGCATATACATTTAAAAACAGGAAATGCAGATTTGTAAATAATGGCTAATATTTATATAGCACAAGCAGTTACAATGTTTTATGTGGTCAGTTCAGAGTGACTTAAAATTGATAAGGCATAAATCTGAGTCTTAATATTTCTCCTCAGCTTCATTTAAGAACACTGAGCTAAAACAGTCTTCCAGAGTCAAAGCCAAGGATGCCACTGAAGTCCTAAATAGTAATTGATATCAATCATTGATAATATCAATAATAATGAATTTATACTTTAATAAAGCAAAAAAATTGGATGTGGTGGAGAGAGGAGGAAAAGAATAAGTTTCTATGCAATATTTTCAGAAGTAAATGAAAGTTCAGATAGATATTCATCATATATAGAGTTGTAATATACACCAAAGGAACCAAGATGATAAAACTTGACATTATTTGAAATTAAATATATTGGGCCTGTGAACACCTTGGGAATGATCCAATAAGCATCTTTATAGATACTTCTTGACTTATGACCATAAGGCAGCCTGCCATTACAGCTGTAGTTTGCAATGCCCATAAAATGGGTAAACCTTTTTTTTTTTTGCAGAAGTCATTAAGCAAATCCACAGTCATTAAGCAAACACCACAATAATTAAATGAAACCCATTGTTTGCTACCAAATGATTTTGACAAAATTGAAAGTAAATGCCAATTTTCAGTAAAATGTTGTAAATCATGGTCACATCACCACGGGATGCTACAAACGGCCATAAATGTGGACCGGTTATCAAGTGCGTGAAATGTAGTCATGTGACTGTGGAGGAGGAGCAGCCATCAAAATTGACTCATAAGTACCTTTGGTGGAGTCCATTATAACTTCAACTCTGGTTGTTAAGTTGAGAATTGCCTGTATCGTGACGTTCCACAATGAATGGGAACATACAAAACTACCAGTGTATTCCTGTACTTTCTTCATTCCAATTAAGTTCAAGGAGCTTTCAAAGAACATTTCTAAGACACTTATCCTTGTTTCTCCCATTATATATTTGGTCTGATATTTTTTAACAGACAAGCTATTTTGGAAAACATTATATGAATGAAAAATATATTTAAAGTAAGCAAATAAACACAGAAATACATTTGATTTCTGCCACCTCAATTTCAATGGTAACCTTTTGCAAATCTAATTAAAAGAGCAAAGGAAAGAGGAAAGAATCACTTCAGTATATAAATTACATATGTGAAGACATGTAGTTGTAGTGGTGCTGTGGTTAGAATACAGTATTGCAGGCTAATTCTGCTGACTGCCAGCAGTTTGATTCTGACTGGCTCGACTCAGCTTTCCATCTTTCCAAGGTCAATAAAATGAGGACCCAGATTGTTGGAGGCAATATGCTGACTCTGTAAACCGCTTAGAGAGGGCTGTGAAGCACTATGAAGTGGTATAAGTATAAGCGCTATTGCTATATGTGCATGTTATAAGTGCATGTCTATCTATCTTTTGAGTATATTATGAAATAAACTCTATCCATTTTGATATGGGGAGGTAACCTAACTTCATTTTTAAAAAACCTTTAGGGCAAAAAACAGGAGAGTAAGAAAAGTTTCATTGATGTAACATTAGAACATAAATTACAGTGCAAAAATGCAAAGCATACTGACCTGATATAGGGTACCAGAGGGTCAACATGGTGTAAGAAAATTCCAATAACATATGGAAACACTAAAGAAGCAGACGAGCAAATAACCAGGGCAGAAGGGAAGAAACTCAGTCCTTGTTGAAACCACCACATTTCAAAATGATCCACAGATTTAAATACTGAAATAAATAAATAAATAATCAACTTTTTTTTCTTTCTTCTTGCCTTGAAAGCAAATAAATTGTATGTATTTATAACAACACTTCTATATCATCCTATTTTGTTTCAATTCATTATAATAATATACTATCCTTCTGCTCTGTATTTGAAAATATTTCCAGTCCAATCTTTTCAGTGAATTATCGAATCAGGACTTCATTAGAAACAGTATTTTCAGCTTCCCTTTCTAACTCTAGTTCAAATGAAGAAAGCTGTTGTATAAAACCCATGATAAAGTGAACAAACTATTTGAAGCATGTGTGAATGTTCTTAAAAATAGGAAGTGGAGGAATGAAAAATCAAATAATAATGTTGATAACCTTTTAGTCTAAAAATAAGTGGAACCCAATACTGTACAGTTTGGCATATAAACTTTATATTTTGTAATAGAAAGTACAAACAACCACATTTATGCCTCCTCTATCATGGTTATGAATTGTGTTCTGTTTTTAAATATGGTTCGGTAATGGGTAGAATGAAAAGAAACTTATTTTTTCTGTCTTCCATTTTTTTAAGACTTTAAAAAGCACCTGCAAATAAGGGCTGCCTTAACCAGTGAGAAAGTCTGACTGATTCTGCAATTATTTAGAAATATTATCAGCTGTAGAGAATAAAACTCTATCCTGACTTCTAACTCATCTTTATTACATATTGTACCTTAGTAAATGGCATCCATTGTGACTTGTATGGAACTGAGGTGATGGATGCCAATGAAATTCTCTATTTAACTAGTCAAAGTAAACCCTACTGCAATCAATATTTTCTGCAGCCAATTTTGAAACTCAATTGGTCCTTTTCAATGAAACATTTACTCAGTCCTGAGCCAAATCTCAGCCAGTTATCGATCAATCTTTTTATTAATCTCTCTCTCCCTGTAATGCAATTCAAAATTTGAAACCTCTATATAATAATTTGGATCAATTGGAGGAGAAAACTAAACACAGCAAACAATTTGCATCTTTAAATTACATTATCAATAATACTCTCTTTTTTAGAGAAAAGCTTGAAACTGTAGAATGGAGAAGTAGCTATTGTAGTTTCACATTTAGGACCTGCCCATACTTGGTTTTTCTTTCGTTTTAACCAGAGAAAATAGGAAAGACGGGCAAAATAGCTGAATAAAGCCAATTTATTATTATCACTAGCAACTGTCGGTCGGGAACACCTGAATCGGAGGGTCTTTGCTTCAGCCAAGTAGTTCAGCCAGATTGGGAAGAGGCTGGAGGAGAAGGCTATTTCCCAAGGGAAAGTTCTCCTGTCCTCCCCTCTCTCAGGCACCACCGTAACTTAACACTATATTCTCTCTCTCTCTTCTCCTGGTGGTTTGAAAAATACAGAATAAACAACAGCTCCAGCGATTACTTTTCTTGAGCTTTCGCCCTCACCCCGGACATATCCTCGACTTTAAAAAACTGCCTAGCACAGGGGTTCTCAACCTTGGCAACTTTAAGACTTGTGGACTTCAACTCCCAGAATTCCTCAGCCAGCAAAGCTGGCTGAGGAATTCTGGGAGTTGAAGTCCACAAGTCTTAAAGTTGCCAAGGTTGAGAACCCCTGGCCTAGCATGATATAAACTTAACCTCCGCCACCAGCAGCCCGTCGGCAGCGTCCTCCTCCGGCCCGAGAAAGCAGCGCTCTTCCTGCAGGGTGGCGCCTGACTGGATCTAACCCCGTTGTTTCTGCTGGCGAAGCGCGCTCTCACACTCGAGCCTCCCAGACAAGGTGAGTGATTGATTGATCACCTCGCGTTCTCTTGCAACCGTCTCATCTCACCGCTCCGGCTCCCTCCGAGGGGAAGGGCCTATATAAGAAGTGGGACGGGAAAGGACGGGGAAGCAATCAGAGCTCGCGCTCTCCCCTCCCCAACCCCCGCCTGTGGTTGCCGCTTCCTGCCCATGCGCATCAAAGCACCAATCTCCGGGCGTCCCACGCACGCCCCCCCCCCTGCTCGGTTAGTTGCCTGTTCTAGTCGCGCGCCTTTCCTAAGCAACCACGCAGCCGGCTTATTTACGGCAGGCGCAAAAAAAAGGACGTAAACGCGCCTCCTGGGCGAAGAGGCTGGTTAAGGTAAATGCCGGGTATTCTTGGTGTGCTTTAGGATTGGCTCTGTTGGGCGGGAGAAGCTTGGCCTCTGGCCGGCGTCGGGTGTCCTTCGAGTTCAGCCAAAGAAGGTTGACTCGTGTGAGTCTCTGCCTCACCTGCCGCGAGGTTATTCGCTTTGGGTGGGGGGAGGAATGGTCGTCCTTCTTTTCTCTCTTCCTGAGCCTCGTAGGCTCCTGCGCAAGAGACGGGGTGTCGCTTGCGCTGCCTTGTTTTTCCACTCGGAGAGAGAGGGCTGCTGCCGTTTATGCCCGCCCGGACAGGCTGGCAATCCGTCAGTCAGTTCGTGGAGGGAGCGATGTAATCGGAGCAGGCGTTCTTCAAATGCCCGGGGGGACAAGTCAAAACAACCTCCTCCTCCACTAAGCAGAGTTTGTGTACCGACTGGCGCGCATAAAGTCAAATGTGCCTCGGCCTGATATGGCATTTTCAAGATTGAAATATCTGTTTTGAGTTTGTGTTCAAATTTTTTTTTTACTGCTGGGGTATTAGTGGAGATGCATCAGCGTTTCGGGCAAAGTGCTAATTGCCACATTTGCTTTCCTCTAATGCAAAATTAAAATTGGCATCTTGTACATTCTGTAAACACACCTTATTTATAAAAGCACAGTACTCTTTCCTCTCAGTATTTTTGTCACTTAAGTTACATTAAGAGTAACTTAAGATTTCCTTAGGCTTTCTTCTGAAGTGTTTTTATATGTAACTCGCTTAAGGGAATTGCAAAAACTTCTTTTCATTGATTACATTTTCTTGTAGTTGTATTTACTGAGTGAGTGCCTTAGATTTAGGGACATAAATGAATCCGTTAACTAATTTGCTGCAAAATATATATTAATTATATGTTCGTGATTATATAGAAAGCAATAAAATCTATATTAGTAGAGACCTGTTTTAAATACTCTTACGTGAAACTTAATTGTTAAATGGAAAAGCTGATAACTTTAAACAATTGGGAATATGCAGTAGTTTACATGATTATTCCATTGTCTTGAATTTAGCTTACCATACATATCTCTGAAGAGGAGCTTCTGGAAGAAAGAAATATTTGTTGAAATTAATAAAATTTCTCAGGCTAAATCATGTTCAAACTAATTCCAACTCTTGCTCAAATCTTTCTTTATCCAGAAACTAAAGCACAAACTGCATCATAACACACACTTTCCAGTGTTAAATAGAGGAAATCTAAAACTATCCATCTGCCAATAGTCTTATAATTACAATATAGAAATGTTCCTGATTGCAGCCCATAATACTCCTAACATTGGGGCTCCAGTCTCCTCCCTCTTTTGGAATGCATCTGTCATGACGGAAGTGCATCTTCAATATAATCCCTAAAGTAATCCATATATAGTGCTTTCCAGGGAGCAGCAAGAAGTTACTGAATGTGGGTAGCACACTTTAAGTGGAGGGCAAAGATTAAAACAAAGCAAATAGGATTAAGAATTTAATGAACAGGACTTTGTGAAAATTACTAAAAATTGTGATGACTCCGATCAGAAGTAAGACATTTTACCAATAGATATTTTACCCATATTCCATGCTTCTCTGAAGGCTCCTCTAACCAAACAGATTTTTAATGGTATTAATATAAAACTAACCACTTTAAATAGATTGGAGGAAGGGACAAAGGCTTTTCAGGGGAAAAAGTGAATTTATAAAATCTCTCTCTCTCTGATCTTCTGTCTGTTACTACCTCTCATACTAATAGCCTAGGTCCAAATTTTATGGAAAAAAATCTTGTCCTATGGATTATTCTTATTAATCCATTCTTTTGTTTTAATACTTCATTTTCTTCCAAAAGAATGCAAAGTATTTTAGAAAAGCACTATAAAAATATATTTTAAAAGCATTCCTTAAGAGCTATAAAAGAAAATTTAAATACAGTTTCATTCTCAACAACAAAAACAATTGAAAATAATGTAAAATGAAGTCTGATATTAGAATACAGTAGTTATCATATACTGTCTTGGATGAACAAACATCTCTTCATTTGTTGTCTTAAAACATAACATGAGGGTCAGATATATTTATTTTCTTCAAGAGAGAGGAACATAGTTGAGAAACTACCACTGTGAATCAGACTGTCTGTCTGTAATGCAATTAGAATATTACTCCTTGCTATTCTTTTTATATTAATTTATCAAATAGATTTATTTGAACTGACCAGTTTTTATGAACAATTTTATGAAAATATACTCAGGTTTTAGTGTTGGATATAAGAATAATATAAGTGTTAAATTTAAAATAATTAGCATGGGCCTTGATTCTCTCAATATATGATTGAAAATAAAGGATAGGAAGCATGTATTTGAATGTGTTTTCATTACTAAACTAATCAGTACTAAGATTTACCTTAACTAGTAAAAATCAGTAACAGTACTTTTTGGGATGACTTTCTATAATGTAATTATTTTTCATTTTTATTCTTTATTGTTGGCTGCACAGTCAACCAGAAATTTAGACTGGATTTAGCATTTCTGTTCACTTATTTAGTACTGCCCAAGTACCGTGGATAGAGATATATTGTTGAATAATATTAAACATACTGTTATAGGATGTAAACAATGCTAAGAAAAGCTGCTTTTTGCAATTGACAGATGGTGATTTTATCAATGTCGATGGTGTTCAAGTTATGCTTTAGATATTTTGGAATTGCACCCAAGGCACCCGTTATGCTCATTTAGATTTATATTGTAACTTTTCTCCAGGATCTTAAGGCAGCTTAGTTATGGATATCCTTTCATTTTACTCCCACAACAAACTTGTAAGATTGGTTGGGCTGAAATAAATGTCTCATAATTATCTTTTGACTCTCCATGACTGTTCTTCAGTCTCCTCAGTTACAAGCCTCAAACTGTACACTATTCACTAGACTGTTACATTTATTAAAAAAGAAAGGAATATTAAAATTGATGCAACTATAGCTTAGTTTAATGTATTTACAAATATTCTAGACTTTCAGCTATTGTACTTCTCGCAATTGAACACTTCAGATTTTTACAACATTTTGCCTCTTATATTAAACTAAATACTTTCTCTTCCAGGATCTTATGTTTCTTTACAACAATTAAACTTTGTCAGATATAAACTTTAAAGTGAATAAATCCATGAGTGGGAATCGATCACTGAAGAAACGATGTGGGGAATTGCATCTGGAATCCCCTGCACGCTATGGTCACGTTCCTTCGACAGGATGCACATTGAGCAAATTGTTTCAGTTGCCAACACCGCCTTTATCAAAGCATCAGTTAAAACGATTAGAAGAACACAAATATCAAAGTGCTGGACGGTCCCTACTTGAGCCACTTATGCAAGGTTATTGGGAGTGGTTAGTGCGAAGAGTACCAGCCTGGATTGCCCCTAATCTGATTACAATTGTTGGACTCATAATAAACATCTGCACAACCATAATATTAGTATTTTACTGTCCAACAGCTACTGAACAGGTAAGTTAAGATCTCTCATACTTTTTTGTGACAAGGATTTATTTCTATTAATGGATCACTGTTAATTTTGTTTTGTTAATATTCTGTGAAATTTCAAATTTGTGAGGAGAAAAAGGTTAAACTACTTTGTGTGCAAGATCTTACTAGCTGGATATTATGGGAATTGTAGCCCAATTTATGTGAAAAACATCAATGTAGGGAAAGTGCATCTACAGTTAAAATGTATTACAAAATATTATCCTTTAATTCAGTGTAAATTATGAAATGCACACATTAAAGCAATGTAGAGCTTCAGTAATGTACTGAAATTATCTTGAGGAAAAGGAGGAAGAGCCACAGTTAAGGCAATGATCAGATAAGAGAAATAGCACAAAATAGATTGGGATTTGAGAAAGTATCTCTGACTTGACTCTTCCTATTCCCTTTAGAATAAAAGTAAGGAGGGAAGAGGGAGACACATTAGGAGTTGCAAAATTCTGTGGCTGTAATCCTGTAATAAAAGTAGTTTTGGTATTCATGACTTTGGCATTCAATTCTGGTTTATCTCAAAGGGCTGACATCTTCAGATTTATAAAACAATTGTTTGGAGTGTGTGAGGACATACCTGTTTGTAGCTTCTTAAGGCAGCTGTGTTGTGGTTGGTACTGTGCAGCTGCCACCCAATCTCAGGATAAGATTCAATATTTTTAAAAAGTTCCAGACACTTTTTACATTTATCCCTGCTTGCTATCAATAACTTTTTGCTTCCAATCAAAACTCCCTAATATACTATATATTATATGGCCCAAGTGAATCAGCATTTAGCTAGTTTATGCTGAGATAGTTGTTCTACTGCTTTTATTCATGAACTATATAACAGTTACTAAATAGGGTTCCTAATTAAACCTTTAATGAGAAACAGGAATATCCTATCCTCAGAAAAGATAGTGTGTACCTTAACATCCCTGACTGATGCTTGTGCAGAATTAATTTTGTTAGCATCGCACAGCATTTTGTTTGCGTTGATAGGAACCTGTTTTTTAAAAAATAATCTAACCATATCTTTCATACTGGCTACAGGTGGCTAACTCCTTTGGTTGCTTTTTCTCCAACATTACTTTTTTTAAAAGACTAATTATATTTTCCTGTTTTATCTTTTCAAAAGACTAGATCATTTTTGTAGCTCTACAGTGGATTTTTCAAAATTTTTACCCTCTATGTACAGAGCTGACATTTTATTATTTATGATATTATAATTGGAGGCTAGTATTTAATATCTAATGACTATTGATGAGGATGTTTTAGATAAAAAAATGTTGAATCTTTTAAATTTTTTTTACAATTTTTATAATCCATTCCTCTCCTTACAGACTGTGAGGAGAGAATAACAGAATGGCAACAGTAGCATTTAAAAGAACAGAAACGCAAAAAGAATTTTAAAACAACCTTATGATCATTTTTCCAATGTTAGGCACCCAAAATCAACTAAGAACTTTGGAATTCCAACTTATTTTCCTCCTTACATACTGAGCTCCAGCTTCCATATAAGAAAGTGAATAGAAGCATATTCTTAATGAAGAATCTTTTTTGTGTGTGTGTGGAACATCCCTCCCCCCCCCACCGGCAAATGCATCTGGCCCCCAAATGGGTCTTGTTTAAAGGCTTTGAGCTAGGGTGCTGACATGTTTGATTGCCTTTAATAATTGCTCTCCTCACATTTGTGGCATTTGCATTTTGTTTCAATTGTATTATTTTTTACTATATGGTACCTAAAATTGTTATATATTTGATGGCCATTTCTAAAATAAATATATTATTTCTTTTTTGCTTTACTTCAACAAACTTGCATTCCTCACATCAGAAATTAGCCATTACCTTTGTACCATTATTTGCACATCCTGAAATTTCTGGTTTTTTCATACTTATATGTATTTTTCCTTGATAGAATGCTTACTGTTTGTTTTAGTTTTTTGCCACTTGTGTGTAACTTTCAATTGTACATTCCATTTTTCCTGTTGAACACAACTATCTTAATATTTGAGACATTAATATTCTGATCCATATTCATTGTTGCATCATGCAGTCCATCTGACAATAGCTGCAAATCATTTGAGTTTTTTTACTAAAAATATGGTATCATTATCCTGTATACCAAAACAGATACATTTCTCTATGTAGATAATAGATAGTAAATAATAGATAATATCTCTATTATCATTCCCACAAACATTATTTATACATTTATCTGTAGAAGTAAATATATTAAACAACAGGAATACATTATATATCCTTGATTTTTACCTATCCAGTAGAACCATTTACTAGGTTCTGTTGACATTCAAACTATGTAATTATTATAAAATAAATTTTATTGTTGGCAAAACATGATAGATATTTTAAGATAGAAACAATTGACTTGGCTATGAAAAATATAGGTGGTAAAAAGAATATTTTACCAAGAATTTCTATTTCAATAATTTCAATAACAATTGAAGATAAAGTGCTAAATAAATGGTAGAGACAATCAATTAACTTTGTTAACAATAACAAAGACTGAAGGTTTTACTTAAGATTTTGCAAGACACAAAAACATTAGGAAGACATGATGCCAAATGTCAAACTATATTAAGTCAGATATCGCACTTGGATTATAGATTGGATCATACTCTCTGTTACTAGGTTAAATCTCTTGTAAAAGGGATCCCAGAGGTTTGTACAACTAGCTTTAATTGAATATAAACAGAAATACACACTCTATGAGATTATTCAATTACAAACAGAATATTTAAAGTATCGGATACACACAGAGAAAGAGAAAGCCATTTATTTTCAGGAGAACATGTAGAAAAATTTGAAAATATAAATGTAGATTGCAATCCTGTTTTTTAATAAAACAAAGGTGACAACTTTATCCTATCCTTGAAATGAGCAGACCTTCATTAGTACAATACAGTTTGTTCTCGTTTAGCAACTATAATTGAGATTGACAGCTTTACTGCTAAGTGACAGTGTTGTTAAGTGAGAAATCATGTGATTCCAACTGTGCTTCTGATTTTACTTTAGCTTTCCTTTTTCCCTACTCTCCCCACCCTTTGGAATGCTCACCCTGGCGCTGGGATAATTAACAAGAAGGAAATTAATGTTTCTGTTTACATTCATTGTAGAGGAAGGTAAGCAGGCTCACAATGGGAGGAATATGCTTGCTAGTTTGCCTAGTGCACCGAGATGCTTAGGAGGCAAACAAAAAGCTGAAGGTATGAAAGCGAATAAAGTTTCGGCAGGTACAGGCAGCAGCTGCAAATTGGCTAATTAAGGTCCCAGAGCTGAGCTTGTTAACTTGAAGTTATCACATTTTGGAAAGTGCTGTGTTGTGGAGAAAGGCTCAGGAAAAGATTCCTTATTTAGGCAATCTCTCTACCCTCTGTGGGTAGGGTAAGGTTAGGGAAAAATGGGTCAGGCACAGCTTAATGTGTGCTAAGTGTAATGGTGATTGAGAAAGAGATGCTGAAAGGCCATAAATGTGGGCATTGGTTGCAAAGTTATCTTTTTCATCACTATTGTAACTTGGAAGAGTTGCTGCCCGAGGCAGTTGCTAAGCGAGATCTACCTGTATCTTCAAATAAAGAGCATAGTTCAAAAGGAGTTTTAAAATCAAGATGGAATGCTCAGAGACTTGCATGTATGCTGAAAAAAAATATAACACAGCACCCAGAACATCTTTTGAGGCTTATTTACAAATTGTCACTGAAATGTGATTCAGAAACCAAATATGTTTAAATATTTTACATTCAAATGCTTGCAGCATTTCAACAGAAAAATTGATATGCAACAATGGGAATATCAATGGAAGACAAATACTAAATATATCGCAAATATAGTGAACTGTAGAGTACACTTGTAGCCCAATGTGCTTAGCTCAGGATGTGATGATGATGATGATTGTAAATATTACATTCAGAGAAAACTGGCGTTAAGATATTTTATCTTTGGTATATTGTTCAGTGCTGATAATCCAATTTCAAAAATTGCTAATAATGCAATAATCAAATTGGATCATTTTCTCATACTTGCTGTAATGTTGGAATCCTGGATGATGATTTGTTACAGAATGAAACAGATCTTAAAGGTTAATTTTCTTTCCTGTCAGCTGTTTTTCTGCCAGACATCAAACTGTATATTCTTACAAAGTACAGAATGAGCTTTGATTATGATAACAAGTGCCAGCATACCATATGCATCATAATTCCTCCTTTAGATGAAGGACAAATTAACTTGTGCAGACATGCATCAATGTCAGAAACAAGTCCAATACAGAATTTAATTTAATTTGGAAACTGTTTATGGATTATGATTCTCCACATGGATTTGTACCCCAACCACAGTTTGCTTTCTGTTAAGGTTTTAAAATTTTAGATCTTCTCTGATTTAATGCAGTAAAGATACACTTTCTCAGATTAGAAAACAAACATACTACTTTTTTTATCAATAGTTCTTATATTTGTTATTTTATTGATTTTTGAATATCGATTTAATTTTAATACTAGAAGAGCTACATTGATTAAAATCACCTTTACATTTTACCATGCACACAAAAACACACACACACAAAAAAACCAGAGAGAGATAATGTAAATATAAACATAAGAGGGCAAAAAGATTTATGTGTATTTTTAATAAGGTTTAAATGAAATGGGAGAAAAAAGTAAAGGTGGTAGACTATAATTGGAAATGATACTTTAAAGCAAAGTTTCACTGAAGTGTTATACAAAATTGAATGAATTTTGTCTTTCTAAGGGGCTATAAAATATATTTTAATCTTTTCCCTTAAGCTAAGTTGCATGATGTTCTTTTTGACTCTTGTTCCTTCCTCCACCATTAGCAATAAAATCTCAGGTCCAAAAGATTTTTGCCAGTGGCAGCTAAATTCACATAGGCAGATTCTGGAAGCTTTTATGAATCAAGAACTCTGTTATATGAATATGCATAAATATATCAGGTAAACAGATTTATCTTTGTGATTATAGAACTCACTAAAAGGCAGAAACTTTGTTATGAGCAAAAAAGGAACAAGACACTATTTTTTTAAAAAAGGAAAGTCTTAATCATGGAGCAGTTCAGTATCTTTGAAATTTAGTTTTAATCTTAGACGGGCTATGAAAAATATATTTAGGTTTCAGATTTGATCAAATTCAGTTCTGAAAATCCCATTTTTATTATTGTATCCTTAATTTGGCCACAGATGCACAATTTATATGCTTGGCACATTTAGTACTCTTAATTGAAATACAACAGGGAGGAATCCTCCCCCTTGCCCCCATTTCTATTTGATTGTTAACTTTTCTGATGCTATATCCTTACCGAAAACAATCAGATAGGAGAACTAATGAAACAAATACAGAAAAATAATTTTATGAATAAGTATAGTATATAATAATAACATTTTATGTAGTTGATTCATTTAAAAAAATGAAAGACAGTCTAATCCTGAGCAGTTTAAAAGCTTGAAGGATATGGTCTTTAAATCTTTTATTATGAACTTTAAGACTAGGAGAGTTATAATGCAAACATATGCATGGTAACACAAAAATATATTCCACTGAAAGTGAGGTTATTCTGAGTATTAGAACTGTAGCCTATATGCACAATAGTTCCTGCCCTACTAAATAGTTTGGCTAACATAATTTATATTTAAAATAAGAATGCCATTTCACCATATTAAAGATTAAAAGGATGCTGTGCCATCAAGAAGTGACCTTTTATTATCCAGCTATAGAATAAGATGGAAATCAGGAAAAAGAATCAAGGCTGCCTTCAAATTTTGAAGGCTATTTCTGATTCTCCTGGATTTATTATATTTATTATTCAGAAATAGAAATAAATATATTGGCTGTCATTGCTGAATATTCTTAAATAACCTCTGGCTCACGTTAAGGACTGAGCTTTAACTTTGGAACAAACCATAGTGGCTGGATTCATATATATATAATGCTATGCTATTGGCTAGTTTACAAATTACAGTGGCTGGTTTCACTGTAAATGGTGTCATTTAGTAAATAGTGTCAGTTATTTAGCACATGTAACACCAATAGCCCCTGAGCTGCATTGGTTATTGGTGTCTTGCGGATGCACTTCATGGTGTTGGTTGCTACCTTTAAAGACTTTCATGGCTTGGGACCAGTTTACTTGAAGGATCATTTTTCCCCCAGTTCTTTCCACTGTCCAATCTGGTCCAGCAGGATAGATATACTCTGGGTCCTGTTAGCCAGAGAAGATTAGTTGGTGGGGTGCAGGAGGTATGTTTTTTCTGTCATAATGCCCACTATATAGAAAATGCTTCCTCTGAAGATTAGCCCAGACCCTGCTGACCTTTCATAAGGCCCTAAAGAGCTTGATATGTGCTCGGGTGCATGGCCCCGAGTATTGAAGGGTCCTGTCTCCTGATTGTGTTAATCACCATGGATTGTAACATTCTCGTTAGCTGCTTTTTAATTTCTGTACTATAACGGAATTCATTTTTAATTTATTCATGGTATAGAGCAGGCATGTCAAACTCGCGATGTCACATGACATCGTGCGACGTATAGCGACTTTTTCCCATTGCCGGCAATGGGGTCAGCGCAGTTTCGGTGTGACGCATCCGGCCCGCAGGCCAGCAGTTTGACCTACAGTCACTTATTAAGATGATAGCCATACAAATTAAATAAATAAGCTGAAACAAAACAATCTAATATTGTGCATGTTCACCAAACGTGCAATAATCCTTTAAGTTACAAAACTTGCAGGTGGTTTAGGTTTAATCTTAGTACTCTTTGCTATAATACCCTTTGTGTATGCAAGAAACTTCAGAACTGGATATGAATAAAAGAGGGAATATTATTTGCATTTCTTCATAACTAATCATGCAGTAGAATAGATTGTCACTATATGAGAATCATGCCTGATTTAAGACCTGCACATTTATTTACATGTTGCTGCTTTTTTACATACATTCTCTTTTAGGCACCTCCTTGGGCATATATTGCATGTGCTTGTGGCCTTTTCATCTATCAGTCTTTGGATGCAATAGATGGGAAACAGGCAAGAAGAACCAATAGTAGTAGTCCTCTGGGAGAACTATTTGACCATGGCTGTGATTCATTGTCCACAGGTACTGCACTAGATAATGGTCTGTTAAGTAATTTATGAGGACTAGAAATTTCTAAAATCTTTTGATGCTCTAATAAGATGAGAATAATTTACCTTGGTTGTATAATTTTCATGCCACAGGTCAGAACTTTGGTAATATATTTTACAAAGGTTCTACATTTGATTAGTTTCATATTAGTAGGCTGTAGCCTCTGGTTGACTTTGTTTGGTAAACACAGTTTGGCTGGTTAGTACTTCCATAGAGAACTCTCCATGGAATGCTAGAGTTACAGATTAGGCTGGAGAATCACAAAATTATCCTGCAATAAGACAGTGACAGACTATATACCCACCAGACGTCAAACTCAATGCAAGGGAATCCCTTTTTTTCCATCCTAAGTAGTTTAAATCTTAGTTTAAGACTGAATGCTTGAAATACTTGTTTGAATATTTAAATTTCCTTAAAAGTTAAATTTCCTTAAAACCATTTCCAAAATTCTATAAAGAGAAAGAACAGCTGAACCAAAATTAAAATACTTGCAGACCACGTGCTTTCAGTGGCTCTCTTTCTCTTTTATCAATTTTCTGTATATGTCATGGACATATAAAACATGTTCTGATGCCCCTCTAAATTGCAGCCCTGGAGCCTTATGGCATAACCTAAGAAGTTTTCTGGTGAACCAAAACTAAAGTTATAGAAATCATATGGATTTTGGAGGAGGGGGCTTGCTACAGAATTTGCTTATATGTGGATGTGTTCAGGTGTGCCTGCGCGCACATATGGATATGTGTCCATGCAGATTTTGTGACAGACTCACCTTTGTTCTATTTATGTCTATTTTTGATCAGATAATTTCTTTGCTCCCAGAGCTCAGATGCATCTCCAAACTGTAACTCAAGAATAGAATAGTTCATTGCATTTCACCCAAAGCAATCATCATAGTGCACCCCTATTGTGATTTATGTACTAAATCATGAAGAAGTGGTTCAAATACAATTTTTTCTTTTCTGTTTGGACCATTTTGTCATTGTTGTTAGACATTCAGACTGACATAAAAATGGAATGCACTGTTGATAAGCCAGGAATTAAATTCTTACTAAAGATTATTTATCTTTTCTTGCCACTGTATTAAGCTACTGTTAAGCTATCCCTACTAAATAAAGTGATGAGAGCCAATTTATCATAGTGATTAAAGGCATGACACTGTGAATCCTAGTCCTGCTGTAGGCATAAAGCCAGCCGGATGATTTTGGGCCAGGCATTCACTCTCAGCCCTAGGATCAAAGCAATGGCAAATCATTTCTGAAAATGTTGCCAAGAAAACTGTGGATTTGTACAAGAAATTGCCAGCTGTCAAGATTGACTCCAAATCTCTCTCTCTCTCTCTCTCTCTCTCTCTCTCTCTCTCTCTCTCTCTCTCACACACACACACACACACACACACACACACACACACACACACCTTTTGTAAAAACTGCTTATACCAAACTACAAAGAGTATTCTAAAATCATCCTGTTGTAATATTTGCTTTAATGGTTCTGCCCAATTTAATTGTATGCTTTGCTGCACTCTACTCTGATAGGAAAGAAATAGGCAAAGGCCTTTATCTGTGTATCTTAGTAAGAATGCTGTTGTAGCTACTGCAGCATAAGCTGCTGTTTGTCTAGGAATAAATTATAACAAATTACATAGTTGATATTTTTGTGTGGTATTGTACATTTAATATTTTCTCCTGCCTTTCTATGATCTCTTGTCAAATTGGACTGGTATTTGTTTTTGGGTTGTGCTTTTAGTAGAGATTAACTGTTAATAATATAACCAGCAAAACTGCTGAAAGGTCACAATTATTGTGAATATTTATAAATATTATAAAGTACTCCAAGGAGGATGCATGGTACTTGAAAATATTGCACATTAGCATCCTTTTAGAATGCTTGCTGCCAATGGCTAGACCGTACCTTTCCTAATTAGATTGCACATATGTTCAAAATTCTGCAATATTTTCTATAATTATAAAAAAATAAGAGTAAAAACTTTTCTCTAGCTTATTATAGAAAACAGTGTATAACTGTTTCAAAGAGTAGTACAACTGCGTGATCTAATTCTTGTTTTCTATTTGGAATCATGTTACTGAATTATGAAAATGAACCAAATAAACTTTTTTTCTTTTATCATTCAGACCACATTCCCCACTATAGAATTATCAAGTGGGGAATATAGAGAAAGTTCTCATTCAATATTAAGATTAAAAGGAGATAAAATTCAGTTCAAATAAGATATTTGAAACTAGGCTTGATTTGAACCAAACTGATTTTAAAAAGAATCATGCACTATATTTGGAAAGATCCAAACTCTTGCAGCTAGCTTACTTTTATGACTGAAAGGAACAAAATAACAGTGATAGTAGACCATTCAGAAATATTAACTCCTGACATATAGTTTCAAGGGTTTCACTACAATAAATTTTTGCTATATTGCCCTGTGCCTCTAATGAGGTGAGAGTTGTCTAACAACACATCTATAGAGAAACTATAATAAATTAATACACTGTTGTTGTTTTTTAAAAAAAAAACCTTTCCAATGCTAATTAAAAATAAATTCTTACTACTAACGAACAGTTCTAGACTCCTTCACCACTTATATTTCTGGAATGGCAATCTCTGGAATTGGCATGGCTTATTAGTTAGCTATTCACCTTACTATCAGAAGGCCCATTCAGTCTCCACCCCTCCCAGACATCTTTCACTATATGGAAGGAAAGCTGCACAGTACTTCTATAAACAGAAAGCATAGTAAATCCATAACATCTTTAAATCTCCTAATAAGTTTAAGGGTACCTCATTCACCTCAAACTGCTTTAGAAATGTGATTACTATTCAGACTGAATACTTCAAAGTTTTGGATGGCGCTGGGTCTAGGATAACAAAGGCAGATGTTGAAATTTATTTCCTGTAAATAGTCAAATATTGCTAATGGTATAATTTTATGCATGTCTGGGAAGAACACTTATTAAATTGAATATTAATAGATTTTATCCCCATTATTTATTTATCTTTACATTTATGTAAACACAAACACATTCATACATGCATATAAAACTCAAGGTGGCAAACATATCTAATGCTCCTACCTCTTATTTTTCCCACAACAGCAACCCTATGAGATGGATTAAGCTGAGAGAGAATAACAGCCCAAAATCACCCAGTTGGCTTTCATGCTTAAGGGAGGCCTAGAAGTTACAGACTCTGGTTTCTAGGCCAGCCCCTTAACCACTAGAACAGACTGTTTGCCAAAATGTGCTTTTACACAATTAAATTTTTAATGTGAGTGAATTCACATGCAACTCAGCATCTAGTATCGTTCCCAATGTAGTTAATTAAGAGGTGTTGCCATGTATACTTTTTGTGTTTATTCACAATGTCATTATGCTAGCACAAAATATTAACCATTTGTGGAAATCTTATTTTTAATCTTGCACAAGTGTAAAATATAATTGATAGCACTTACAAAAGTTGGAGGCAATTCTGTATGCCTTTTGAAGGAAATGTTTGTTGTAAATTTTATACTTTCCCAAATCCATCAGAAATATAAGTGAGGCCTATTTACATATTAGAAGTTATTAAGCAGCCATAATGATCTATTAGCGAATATGTGCATTTTCTACCCCTTAGTTTTAATTTATTTTATCTTCAGTCTTCGTAGTTTTGGGAACGTGTATCGCTGTGCAGCTGGGGACAAATCCTGACTGGATGTTTTTCTGCTGTTTTGCTGGGACATTCATGTTTTACTGTGCACACTGGCAGACATATGTCTCTGGAACAATGCGCTTTGGAATGTAAGTAATGTAGCTGAGAGAAATATTTTGCCATCTTATCTATCTTTTTACAGTTGTAAAATGAAACCTGATATAAACAGTGTTAATTGTTTAAATCTGTTGTTTAAATTCAGTGCTAGCTAGATACAATAACAACTGATTTTGCATATTGTAAAAAAATATATTAAATAACACCTTTCCATCCTTGACTGATAAAGTCTGTTGCACTATGGCAGTGATGGCGAACCTTTTGGAGACCGAGTGCCCAAACTGCAACCCAAAACCCACTTATGCATCGTCCGGTGCTGGGTGGGTGTGGCCCATTGGGTGGGTGTGGCCCATTGGGTGGGCGTGGCTGCAGTGGTAATGGCAGACTGGGTGGTACAAAAAAGTTCAATCAGTCAATTCCAACTTTGCAAGATCTTTTTTTTTTTCTCACGAGAAGTTGAAATTGACTGATTGAACCTTTCTTTTTTTTTTTGCACACGGCGGCAGAGACCTAAAGTGAAAAGGTTTTATAAAACCCAGCTGAAGGCCTAGGACTGGAGCGACGGCGCGCGTGCCCACAGAAAGGGCTCTGAGTGCCGCCTCTGGCACCCGTGCCATAGGTTCGCCACCACTGCACTATGGAATTAACAGTATCTGTCGTATTATGAATAATTAATTAGGTCATGATGTGTGAAAGTCAGATCAGGATTTCTTTTTTCAAAAGCTACAAAATCACTGCTTGGCTGCATTGGTTCATGCTGCTAATTGTATAACTTTTTCATCCCAAAGGTAAGACTACTAGTTTAGAAATAGTGTTTATACACTTTGTCTCTCATCTCTTGGTTGCAAGGCTAAAAAGCATTGGGTACACAAATGATGCAAAACTATATATATATTGCAATTTGTTTCGTGTCAATTTAGTCTGTATGAATCCAGCCACTGTTGTTTTTTAAAGGATAGTTTTATATTTTAATAATTATCAACAACCCACAGTTTATCAAGCAGTGGTGGCAGTGTGTGAACCAGCATTAAGATCATGGTTAACAAATTCCTAAAATACAAGACTTCTCAAATTCAGTTTAGAGCATTATAAGTAATAAGGTAAAAGAAGCCTATATTCAAATGTATGGCCTTTATATGATCCTCTTCACTTTCTGAAGCAGTAAACTTCAATTGATTTCATGTGAGGTTTGAGTTTTGGGGGAAAATAAATCTTACATATTCACTATGATCAACAGATTTTTACAGTTTGAAAATTGTTTTCTAAGATACAAAATGCTTCTTCATTAAATTAAGAGACAGCAAGATCGTGCAGATTTCATGCAAGATCATGCTGATTTCATGCAAATTTCACAACTTCATTATTTAAGTGTGTACTAGTAAATATAAATTAAATGAAATATCTTCATAGATTTTTCTTGTGATTTATTGAAAAATATTTTTTTTATTTATTTATTTATTTATATCCCACATTTTTAAAAATAAATAACTCAAGGTGGCAAACATACTTTCCTCCTATTTTCTCTACATCAACAACCCTATGATGTAAGTTAGGCTGAGAGAGAGTCACTGGCCCAAAGTCAGCCAGCTGCTTTTTCATTATCTAAGGTGGGATTAGAATTCACAGTTTCTGGTTTCTAGCCTGGTGCCTTAACTAAGTCTAAAACAAATATTTAAAGAATCTGATGTGACTAAAACTTTACATCTTTGTTTTAGACATATGATTGGCTACCTAAGTGTAAAATGTACTATTTTTTAAAGTAATAAAATAATAAAACTAAAATGTTGCCATTAAAATACATATTCCATCTCAAAGTACTTTATAACCTATTACTGTATTTTCTGTTCAGATATGATTTTACATGAGTATAACAGAGATGGTCATAACAGAGAAATTAAATTAAAAAAAAATTTCATTCATAGAGGTGATCATTTCTAATCATTTCTGGTCTCTGTAACCCAAGTTTGGAATTACTGCTATAGATTATCTAAAGCAGAGGTGTCAAACTCGCAACATCACATGATGTGTTGCGACGTATCGTGACTTTTTTGCCATTGCCAGCAATGGGCGTGGTTTCGCTATGATGCATCCGGCCCACGGGCCAGCAGTTTGACACCCCTGATCTAGGATTGCATGAGGCTAATACAAAGTTGGCCTTAAAAATTTAAATTGGATTTGTGTGAGATTAGTTTAGCAACTGTTAAAGGAATTATATATTGCTTTCAAAATATTTCTAGTCTCCCTCTTTTAAATTACTGATTGTAATTCACGACACTCAGGAATTTTGCAGTGGAGTTCAGCTAATGGGGATTGCATACCATACAATTGTTCTCTTTTTAATTTTAACCTTGTAATTTTTTTTAAAGATTTCCTATGATTTTGAACCCATTTCTTCTTGAGTAAAAATTTGCAGTCATGGAACTTTCAAACTGAAATGGTTTCCCCCCTCACTCTTAGATTTGATGTTACTGAGTCTGAAGTCTGTATTATAATAATTCACCTTCTAACAGGAACTCTTGGATCTGAATTTTGGAATGACACGGTAAATGATAAAAATTGGTTTTGCCTGGGAAGCAATGATGAAAATTCTATGGAAGCAGCCCTTTTTTGTCATGCACATTAAAACTGAAAAAGGCAATTATTTTACTAATTATATTTTCCAGACATTTGTTTCAATATGAGATGATATATAATATCTGAATAGAAGACACAAATTCAGTCACAAGTTTCCCTTCTGCCCTTATTCTAAAAACTTGTTTTCTTACTGATTGTTATAAAACATACAGAACTGACATAATCCCTTCAAGAAAAAAATGTTGGACCGTGGGAGCAACTCATTATGTACAGTCAGAATTAATTTTATTCTTCTTTTATTAGAAACCTTTCCACCAGGAAAAAGAATTGTGTGAATAGCTACTTGGAAATATATACTCACTCTTTGCTTAGCTACTACCTTGATTTATGACCATTCACAAATATGATGTTTATTAAAAAAATCATTTTCTAACCCACTTGTGTATATTTGTGATCAAATTTTGTGCACCTGACACCACACACTGGAGTAATCTTCACAGCAACTCTCTCCCTATTTCAGTTGCATGGTTCACTTAGCGACCATTTTGCTTAATGACTTGTTCATTGGAACAGAACGTGGTCGCTAAATGAGGAATGGGCATATTTATGTTCATATAAATATTCTGATTCATCCTTTGTAGTTCCTTAACCTCAAGCTTCAGAAAGATTCTACAGTCTCCTTTCTAACATGTATAACAGATAATTATCTTCTAAGTTAAAATTCTGTCATCCAACTCTCCTTTCTAAAATAGAGGGAATAAATATTTGAACTTTTAGTTGTGCTAATTTTTCTGTTCTTTTGTGATGTCCATCACAAAAATGGTTTTTAACAGTGCTAATGGGACATGCTGATATAAATATAATTTTATGTAAGCAAATATATTTATTCCTTGAATTCATTTCTTTCCGACTGATGGATGCAAATGATTCCAGAGTGAACTGGGGAATATCCCGGGGCCTTGTTGCATGGTTCTGCCAAAGCTCTGATTTCATCCTGGAACCAAAGGGCAACCAAGGTTTTGAATAGAATTGTGCCCATGTGGCCTCTCTTGACCCTTCGCTCCCAACACTCTCCATGGTTCACAGAAGAGCTGCAGGTTTTGAAAAGGGCTAAGAGACTAGTAGAACACCTCTGGAGGAAAACAAGGTATGAATCCGATTGTACACAACTTAGAGCTGCTATTAAAGCCTACCTCATGGCAGTAAGAGTGGCAAAACTACATTATTTCTTGCTCTTATTGCATCTGCAGAGTGTTGTCCAATGACCCTATTCAGAATAACCAGTCCCTCTAGGAACAAGGGGGTTCGGGTAATCATTTTCAGGGCTGTGCAGAGGAATTTATGGATCACTTAATGGACAAAGTCATTTGGATTCATTCCCAATTGGAACCCATATGTGGTGAAGGTCCATTACAGATGCCTGGGGAAAGGTCTTGCCCAGTTATCTGGGAGCAGTTTGTTACTGTTGGACCTGATGAATGGACAGGGTCCTTGATGCTGTCAGTGCAAGTTAGATCCCTATCCTTCCTGGCTGGTGAAAGCCTTCTGAATGGTGACAAGCAAGCTATGAATAAATTCCTCACTGCAGCAGAGGATGTTTCTGAGACTTTTCGTGGAGGCCTTAGTTCACCCTCTCCTGAAAAAAAATCACTTGATCCTGTCAAGAGACAATTTCTATCCAGTCTCCCAACTTTCCTTTTTCGGGAAGATGATAGAAAAGATGGTTGTATGAAAATTTCAGAGGGTCCTGGATGAAGCAGATTTTCTGGACCCCTTCCAGTCAGGATTCAGGTCCAGTTATGAGACAGAAACAGCATTGGTCACACTTGTTGATGATCTTTGGTGAGAGTAGGATAGGGATAGTGCATGCATCCTTGTCTCCTTGACCTTTTAGCAGCCTTGGATACCACTGACCATGGTATCCTTTGGAGCTGACTATGGCCTTTGGGGCTGGGCAGCGCAGTTTGCCCTGGTTTTGATTCCCCAGAATCGATTTCCAATCGGAGTTGATGGGCAGTGAGCGGGCTAGTCCACAGCTGCTGCTTTGTGGTGTCCCACAGGTTTCAGTACTTTCTCTACTCCTATTTAACATCATGAGATCATCCACCATCATGGATAAGGTACCATCAGTAAGCTGATGATACTCAACTCATCTCCATCCAGGGTGACACATGTGATGCTATCACTGCCCTCTTGCAGTGCTTGGAGGCTATGGAGATCTAGATGGGGGAAAATAACTTTGGCTGTACTTGATAAGACTGAGTGCATGGCACTCTGGATTCCAGGACTTTAATATATTTAGTTCTGGATGGGATTGCACCACTGCAGACTGACCTGGTGCTCAATTTGGGGGGTCTCCTGGACTCACAACTCCTGCTGAATGAGGAGGTAGTAATTGTGGCTAGGAGAGCCTTTGTGCAACCTCATACTGTATACCACTTGCACCCTTTCCTGGATTGGGAGTCCCTGCACTCAGTCACTCAAGCCCTGGTTATCTCTGATTTGGACTATTGAAACATGTTCTACATTGGTCTACCCTTGAAGAGTATCCAGAAGCTTCTGCTGGTGCGTTCTTTGGAACCCAGGGTGGCCCACATTACACTACTGTTCCATGAGCTGCACTGGTTGCTGGTTTGCTTCTGGGTCCAATTCAAAGTGTTGGTTATCATCTTTAAAGCCCTTCATTGCATAGGTCCAGGTTATCTGAGGAACTAGCTCATCCCAATGGGATTAGTTCGCCCCACCTGCGCTGGCAGAAGAGGCATGCTGCAGATCCCATTGGTCAAGGAATTTCAGCTGGTGGGGTCCAGAGAAGAGCCTTTTCTGCTGGGGCACCCACCCTCTGGAACATTGTACCCAATCTAAGGTGAGATCTTCACTCTCCCTTCTGGCCTTCCAAAAAGGCTTGAAGACCTGGTTCTACCAGCTGACAAAGGGCGCCAGTGAGGGAGTGGCATCTTGGAGGTGGTTAATGGATTAGTCAGATCTCATCTCTTTCTCCTGCACACTTTGCTCCCTTCCTCTCCATCTTGATTAATTGAATTTTAAATGTATGGTTCTTATTTATTGTTTTAATTGGTTATGTTGTATTTTAATTGTGTGACTGTTGCTTTGACAAGATGGGTGGGTATAGAAGTTTAATAAAGAAATAAATTTCTAATAATATTGGTTTTGAAAAGGAAAACTTCAAACAGAAGGAGTTTTCAAATTCCTTGGTATATTGACATTAGAAATGTTAATCCTTTTAATAACAGATTAAAATTAGATATTTGCAATAGCTGCAGTTCAGATATGATTTTTTGTAGTGCAAAATATAAATGAGAGCTTGTATATTTGGGGAAAAAGAATTCAAATAAATCTTGCAGACTATCATACAGACACTTACTTATTGTTCCTAATCTATATTATAGAAGGAAATAGCAATATACATATGACATAACAAAATGTGGATCACTGGTGAGAGGAATATGGGACACAAATCAAGGTGAAGTATTGTAGAGCATAGCTTGAGGCCTGCATGGAATTCCTCAATTCTTTTGTGACTCAAAAGGTAGCTAAAGTATTAAAAAAAGACTTTCAAAATGGTCTACTAGCACCATTATTAATCTTAATACTCAAAGTATTCAAAATATTGATATAAATTAAAACCATATTATCATAGTAGGGTAACATAAATTACCACCCCCTTTACAGTTTACGATTTTCGTCAAACGATTCCGGGTGTCGAGTTTACGTTAACTCCGTCACTCAAAACATCAAACTTTTTCAACATTTTGAATATATTATCCAGTGCAATCAACAACATCTTAAATATTTTTCTCAAATTCTAAGGCCACAGTCTATGGGACAGCTATCACATTTTTGCTGTCAAAATGTCATGTGCGATAGAATCACCTTTATCTTCCCAGATTTTTTTAAATAGGCAAATGTGAACTGTGAACACTGGATAAATTAGGTGCCTAGGATGAAACATATGGAACTTGGCACTGCATTAAAACAGCCAAGACAGTTTACAGAACGTTTAAAATGAACAAGGAAGGAAGACACCCAAACGGAGGCAAAGTGAAATCATCAACATACGTTATATAAGATTAAGGGGTAATACATATCTTTCTTCCCACACCCTGGTATACATATTTATGTGGCCCAAATTAATTTTATCTATTAAAACATAAATGAACCCAGTCATACTTGAAGCAAATGCCATTACGTCTTTAGTATTTTATTACCAGTTACTATTTCTTATATTGATTGATTGATTGATTGATTGATTGATTGATTGATTGATTGAAATTTATATGGCTTTCCAACTCACTCTTAGAGATTTTGGGCCATTAGAAAAACACCAGCAGATATGTTTACCTACTGCCTATATGATGTTTCCATTTTGGACATGAGAGTATTTTTTGACAGAACGGTATCTCAGTGACCAAGCTAAGGTTTGGAAATATTGTAGTTGTTACCTAATTATCAAAAGTCACATATTTGGTGTATAAATTGATGGAAAATGAAGGTGTTTGTTTCTGAAACAATAATTGAATATTAATGGATAATTCCCAAAGAATCCATATTACTCACCATATCATAAAATAGACATTGTGCTACTAGTGGTCAAATATCAAATACATTTTTCAGAAATTAACTGCACATTTAAATATTTGCTTTCCATTGTTTACATATGAAATGGTTTACATTATGTTAAGTACAATAATATTTTCCTGTGTAGTTGGACTTTGGGGGCTTGAAATATTATAGAAAGTGCAAGATATCTTTTTGTTTGTGTATGTCAAGATGTGCATTTTATCTTTACATTTATTTTTTTTAAACATCACTGGTTTTTCTTCTGAGAAATGAGTATTTTGTTGAGAGGAAGAAATGTGGTTTGTCATTTGCATATCAAAGCCTTATCTTTGCCTTAAGCTCATGAAGAACTTGGAGATTAAAGGAGGATGGCAGCCAAGAAGAATGGCATGTTTGGAATAAAAAAAAAATAAGAAAGCAAAAATTAGCCTGAAGAGAGATGCCTTTGTGGTTTCCCTTGCCTTGAATTTCTATGAATGGGCAAAAGCATAGGTGGGCACTTATTGCCCTGGACTGCATGCAACCCCAATACTTTTCATATATACCCAGGCTTTCTTCAAAAGTTGTCAATAAATTGTAATTTAAGATTATACATCTCTGTAATATTCAAGTTAACTATACAAGTAGTCCTCAACTTACAACCGTTCATTTAGTGATCGTTCAGATGGCACTGAAAAAAATAACTTACGACTGGTTTTCTCACAACTGTTGCAGCATCCCCATGAT
>NW_015386993.1:455192-462801 GCF_001527695.2 Protobothrops mucrosquamatus
AATACTTTTCATATATACCCAGGCTTTCTTCAAAAGTTGTCAATAAATTGTAATTTAAGATTATACATCTCTGTAATATTCAAGTTAACTATACAAGTAGTCCTCAACTTACAACCGTTCATTTAGTGATCGTTCAGATGGCACTGAAAAAAATAACTTACGACTGGTTTTCTCACAACTGTTGCAGCATCCCCATGATCATGTATCAGAATTTGAGCACTTGGTAAGTGGCATGTATTTATGACAATTGCATTGTATTGGAGTCATGCAATCACCACCTTCCCAGCTGGCTTCTCATAAGCAAAATTAACGGGAGAAGCTAGATTCACTCAACAACCAGATGATTCATTTAACAGTTGCAGTGATTCGCTTAACAGCTGTTGTTGTAAAATGAGGTAAAACTCACTTAACAACTGCCTTGCTTTGCAGTTGAATGTTTGGGTTCAATTATGGTTGTAAGTCAAGAACTACCTGTATTTAATTAATGTACGTTAAATAAAATTTGCTCTTTATGCTACTTTTACCTGTTCCATTATCCTGATTCTACCTGTGTTTAAAGGACAGCTTCCAAAGGGCAACTGTAGTTCTTCGCCTGAAAAAAAATGTACATCTTTGAGGAAGAGCTTTCCATGGAATAAACAAACTAGGAACAGACCGAGAGTATGATGTGATGATTTATACACCAACTTAAAACTATGATTTGAAATTGTGATTACTTATGGCCTCACATAGTCAGTCTTGATTTAGCATAAATCATGAGTCAGTTCACTAGAATAAGCAGTATAAAAAAATTAAATCTAGTTTCAGATATTTGCGGATTAAACCACAAGGAAAGGGAAAAGATAATTGAATTCATTATTATTCTTAAAAGTTTTCTATCTAGATTCTTTTTACTGGTGGGCAAGGTTTAAATTTCTACAACTGCTTTTCATTGTTTGAAAGAAATAAAACTTCTAATATTCCTAGCTGCACTCTTATACAACCAAAGGATTGGTCAGAAGGAAAATTCTGAAAGTTTCTCTTGTAATCAATCATTCAATGCAACGAGAAAGTCACATTTACATTTTAAAACCAGATAGAGTGTTGTAGAAATTTAAAGCATTGCTGGTTCTCTATCAACTATGTGCTCTATGGCAATTTAGACTGAATAAAAAAAGAGAACATAGTGTAAATTAACTACATAAAAATAAATAATAGCTCTGTACTGTGAAACCAATGAGCTCCATTAGTTATATATTTTAAAAAATATTTTCCTTTATTTTTTTTACTTTGTTTCATTTTTTTCTCTCTCTTACCGTGCATGATAAACAAGAGCTGCTGTGCCTGCAAAATTATTTAAAATTGCTTTGAGTAATTCTGCTTTTTTGGCTTTTTTGTACCTAATCAGAATTGATGTGACTGAAGTGCAAGTCTTCATAATAACCATGCATTTACTGGCAGCGATTGGAGGACCTACATTTTGGCAAACTATGGTAATTTTGTCTATCTCTGTATCTTATATCTTTTAGTCTTCTATTCTAGAGAAATTAATTCCCTTATATATTTATATTATTCTTATTTTTGTTGGAAAGATTTTATCATTTCCAACAGAATAAATGTCTATTGTCTTAAATTATATTTTGATAACATTCTGCAAGTATTTCAACAGTTCTTAACATAAAATGCTGTCATTCAGTCAAAATCTCTTCCATAAGAAATAATTTTGACTGTTATCTAAACAGGTTACTAATACACTGGATAATTCAGTAGCATAAATTAGTAAACTGCAGGCGCTTAAATTGAAAAGCGGTAGACTGGTAGAGCTGTGCATCATTTGAAGGTGACTATGCATCACTTCAGTTAGCCATGGTTCAGCAGAAACAAAACTAGAGTATTTTGATTGTTCTAGTTATTAGGTGAATCAAAATCTGGACAGATCCCTGAGTGTTTGATGGGTAAGTATGGCAAGGGCTGCCCCCCTTTCGCTCTTTTTCTTTCCAGTAGCCTTCAGTGAGACATATCTTACCAGCTTCACCTCCAGTCTCTACCACCTGTCTTCACACTCATTGGCCACTGCTAACGTTCTTAGTTTTTTCTTAACTCCACTCCCAACCAATCACGATTTGTAACTAAAGCAAAAAGGGCCCATTTTGTTCCAAAAACTACTTGAAACATGTATGTTTGGCTCAAGCATGGAACACCTGAAACTAGCTGTTCTGTTCAGTGTATGCATGGAATGTTATGTACATCCTTAGATAGCACCTTTCCGAACTTGCTGTTCTGAATATTGAGGCAACGTGTGAGGCTCTTTCCCAGTCTTTGGGGGGAAAGACCTGCAAAGTAACCCTGCCAAACATTGAAGAGACATGCCTGTCTCGACACTCAGCAATGGATTTAGAGGGACAGCTTCCAAAGAATCTCCAATTGGCATGCATAAATCTACTAATGTAAGTCTTATACTATAAATGCAGTTCAAACAATGATAAAAAAATAATTAACAAGATAATTTGGCTGCCATAGATGCTTGAGCATGTTTTATCTGTAACAATTGTTTGTTCCATATGTTGTTGTAAGTTATCTAAAATTGAAAATGAATAATTGGTGGATCTTATAAAATGTATTTTACAGTAAAAGCAAATAAAACAAATTATTTTAAAACTTGCATAAATGATCATTTCAAACAATATTTCTTTCATTTGGTACCCTTAGCTACTTAAATTGTTTTTTATATTGGGTAAAAAAGGCATAGTGCTAGGTGTACTAAATAAAGAGAAATACTGTATATATCAGTATATATACTCAAACGTTCTACTTTTCTTTCTGTATCACTTTATGTTTACATGATAGTTTCACAAAACTTGTTCTAATGGTACTATTGCAGTATTTGGTCCAAAAGTTAAAAGAGAAGCAAATTGAATAGGGCAGAGAGGAATGAGGATAGCAGCCTTCTTTATTACATTTCATGCCACTGTAGTCCTAGAATATTCTTAAAGAGGTTTACAATATATTGTTGTGGCCTCCCTTCTGTTTTGTTCATCTTAACACATGTGTGATTCTGTACAAATAAAGTCTATAGGCTCTAATGGAAACATTTCTTCACATGACATTACTTAGTCTATAAAGACTAAATGCATGTTTTGTGTGTAGAAAGGCATAGGTTAGTTATCTTCAGACTGGTCTAAAATTCCACAGAGCCATTGCTAATATTACTGTACTGTGACATAAAGCAATATTCTTGTTCTTGTGAAATTAACAATAATTGGATAATGTAAAGGATTATAGGTGAAGCAATTATTATTATTATTATCCATTAATCATCATGTTTACAAGTAATATAGTTCTGACTATCTTCTGTGATTTCAGGCAGCTATTTTCCCTGAACATATGCAGTCAATTATTTTCATTATGCCATTTCTTACTTCAAGGACAATATCTATTATAACTTAATTAAATCTTGGTTCCTGATTATGCCAAAATAGGCATTCAAATGTTTGGTCCTTCTATTCAGTTATTATTTGTTTTTTTGTAGGAAATAATAGTCATGTAGGTCTATTATTTCAATCATTATAAATAAAATTCTGAAAGGTAATTTACTCCAAGGGTTTTCTTAAACCCCTGTTCCAAAAAATTCCTGGATACAGATTTAGAAAAGCGGAATGTATTGAGTTCATTTAAATCTAAAATAAAATTAACATGAAATATTTAAACTTTTAATATTTTTCCTTTCTTGTTAAGGTTCCAGTGTTAAACATTCACATGAAAATACTTCCAGCTATTTGTACAGTAGCAGGAACCATATTCTCTTGTACAAACTACTTTGGTGTGATCTTCACAGGTGGAGTTGGCAAAAATGGATCAACCATAGCAGTAGGTGTTTTTCTGTTTTCTTTTGTATTTTTAGTATACATTGTTCTTCTATTTTCTCTTCTGTGTAATCCTTCCTTCCTGTCTGCCTGCCTGCCTTCCTGCCTTTTTCCAAAGGCTCATAGGGGCTATCAAAACACTCTCAGTAAAAAGTAACTCATTAAAATAATAAATTCTCAACAGCATCATAACAGATTTTTAAAAATTCAAAATTCTGTGTTTTCCAATGCATCCGAACATTCAAAGCATGTCCTTCTCCTGTTCTGTCCCAGCCTACGCGAATACTGCTCAACCGCTTACTCATGAGGAAAAACCCCTTTGCATTGAACAAGGCAGGACTTGGTAAGATAAACCCCTTTTATTTTTACACAGCTTTTATGGAACAAAACTCCAACCAGCTATTGAATAGCTATTTAGCTATTGAAACAAACAAGATTTACGTCTCTGAGTTCTCGGCTGGAATGCTCAAGGTTTAAGTCACTCAAACACACATAAAGCCGACAAACCTGGTTAAATATCCAAAAATCCTGAGGCAAGAAATTCAATGACAGAAGCACAAAGCTGTAGCATGAATGTTTGCCTTTGGCAACCAGCCCCTCCCACGCCCTCTCCTCTTTATAATCCAGCCAGGGCGTGGCTTCTTAGAGTCTTTTACTTTTCCTGGAGAGCCGCCCCACCATCCTCCGTTGGCCTGCACACCTTTCCTCCCTGCGCATCCGTGCATCTGGAACAGGCCCTAGCTGCTCTTCATCTTCACTCAGTTCAGGCCCCCAACCTAGCTGTCTCTCTGCCTGAGAATGAGTAGATGGGCCCTGTGTTACATCTAGCTCTGAGTCTTCGTGCTCCTTAGAGCCTTCCACAGACTCCGATGTGACCCCAGGCAACCCTTCCCCTCATCCGATTCATCTGACTCGGCTGCTGGATCTGCTGGCCAGGTGAGGACTCACAACACTATCCCTCACCGCAGGACCCTTCCCCCGGGTCTGACGGGCCGGATGCAGCTGTGAAGGGAATTGTTTGTGGAATGCCGTCACCAACGCAGGAGCATGTGCAGTGGTCGCGTCCTCCCAGGTGAACTCCTCCAGTCCATAGCCCTTCCACTCAATCAATATTGGAATTGGCCTTTCAACCAACAGGAATCTCGAATATTGGCGACCTCATACTCCAGAGCACTGTCTCCATCCCACTGTTCCGGTGAGGGACATTCTGATTGGCAGAGCGGACACGCCGGTTGTTTTGGGACCAAGAGGGACCGGTGAAAGACCGGATGTACCTGTAACAAATGTGGCAATGTTAACCGATAAGCGACTGGATTAATGATGGCTTTAATAGGGAAAAGGCCTAGGTACCAGTGGTCCAGTTTCTTGGCAGGCCGGTCTGACAGAAGGTGCCTGGTTGACAGCCATACCCAATCTCCCACAGCTAATGCAGGCGTATCTCGCCATGACTGATCGGAAACTTTCTTATAATCTGCCTTGGCCTTATCTAATTGCTGCCGCACCAATTGATGGATAGTCTTCGTGTTCCTCAGAGCCTTCCACAGACTCCGATGTGACCCCAGGCAACCCTTCCCCCTCATCTGATTCATCTGACTTGGCTGCTGGATCTGCTGGCAGGCGAGGACTCACAACATCTCCTGGATTAGATGAGAAACCAAACTTCAGACAGAAGAGGTAGACTAGATCTCTATGGTCAGGCATAGGGTTTGTAATAAAAAAATATCCATTTCCTAGTTTCCTAGTTCCTAGTTCTCATCAGATGGCATTCTCAGATAGACAGGATCTGAAGCAAAATTACTTTGATCAATCTGATTTTATATGATTTAAAATAAAATAATCTTATTTTAGAAATTTTGAAAGCTAATTAATAAGAACTTCCACTACATTACCAAGTAAAAGGTAAGAATATTGAAATAAAAATTTCAACATAATAAAGTGACTAAGAAAAGATATTTTTTTGCATCTGGTTCTGCAGGTGCATCATTTTCTATTGCAAATTTCAAACTGTCTTATAATAGTTTTTATACATTTTCATAAGGTAAAACATTCCAATCAGATTAAAGGAAACAGCAGTTTTTGTTTGTCCACACTTCTTAGGCTACTTCAGCACCATTGATGATTTTCTAAAAAATAAACTAAGACCAGTTGTCTTGGGAGCAGATTTTGTATTAATTTAGATGAGTGTTTAATGGATACAATGGTGCTTAAAGATTTGTGAACCCTTTTAAATGTTCAGTGTTTTGCATGTATGACCTAAAATGTTATCTGTTCTCCACACAAATCCTGAAACTAGATCACCCAGTTAAACAAATGAGTAAAAAATGCACATGTTCATTTACTTAATTAGAAAGATGATTGAAAACTATATATTTGTGTTTGGCAAAATGTGTAAACCTCTAGGATTATCAGATCATTTGAAGGGGAAACGAGAGTCAGGCATTTCAGTCAATGGAAAGATAATCAGGTGTGAGTGTAGGAAGTCCTGCCTTATTTAAAGAAAAGAAAATTCTGGGTACCAGTATCAAAGTCTCATCTTCACAACATGGCTCAAACAAAGAAGATCTCTGGAGATCTCTGAAAAACAATTGTTGATGCTCACCAGGCTGAAAAAGGTAACAAAATTATTCCCAAAGAGCTTGGACTCTCCAGTCCATTATCAGGTAGATTGGATAGAAATAGAGGTAATTCACACTTTGTTACTCTTTTCAAGACTGGACAAACAACCAAGATCACACCAAGAGCAAAGTGTGTAATACTCTGGGAGGCCTCAAAGAACCCAAGAGTGACATCTAAGGAACTAAAGCCCTCCCTTGCATTGGTGAATATGAGAATACTAAACAATGGTGTACATAGCAGGATTCTAAGGACAAAGCCATTAGTCTCTAAAAAGAACATTGCTGCCCATCTAAAAATTGTGAAAGGCCACATTGATAAGCCAGAAGGCTATTGGAACAATGTTCTGTGGACAGATGAGATCAAAATAGAACTTTTTAGCTTAAATGAAATGCGTTATGTTTGGCAAAAAGGCAAAGCTTTCATTCCAACATAAAAACCTTATCCTATCTGTGAAAGATGGTGGTGGTCATATCATGATTGAGCCCTGCTTTGCTGCCTCTGAACCAGGATGGCTCCATTATTTATGAAAGTCTGAATTGTACTAGCAAATTCTACAGGAAAATAAGGGTATTTATCCATAAATTCATGACCAAGAGAAAGTCGGTCATGCAACAAGATAATAATCCAAAACATAGAAATTGTACAATCAAAGAATGGTTAAAGCAAAAAGAAGTCAGCGTTTTGGAGGGAAACGCACCAGCATCCCTGAGTTGACACTGTTCTATGTGGAGGTTTGGGCTAAAATACTTCCACACTGATGTGCAGGACTGATCAACAGTTATTGGAAACATTTAGTTGCAATTATTGTTGCCCAAGGAGGGCACACCAGTTACTTAAAGCAAGTTTACATAGTTTTACCATACACAAATATGTAGCTTTGCATGATTTTCATCAATAAATAAGTGAACAAGTATAGCATTTTGGCTGATTTGTTCACTTGTGTACTCTTTAAGTTTTAATTTAATTTAATTTAATAATTTAATTTATATACCGCCCTTCTCCCGTAGGACTCAGGGCGGTGCACAGCATATTAAAACAGACAAACAAAATACATCAAAGAACAAAAAACCCCCATAAAACCAAATTAAAAGCCAAATATTCGAAGCTGTGTGTCAATTAAAATTTTCTTAAAATCATCCCTACCTAAAATC
>NW_015386994.1:0-9184 GCF_001527695.2 Protobothrops mucrosquamatus
TCTGGCTCTCTCTGTAATCTAACCTTACAATAATATCAGAGCTAGTACTTCTCTGTGTGCTTTGCTTCTTGACTGGACTACTTCACTATTTCACACATAGGTTGTTGTTGTTGTTATTGTTAGAACAAGTAGATAACTTAGCCAGAGGTTGTGACTTTACTTGAGGTAGGATTCCTTACAGTGGTGGGATTCAAATATGTGAACAACCGGTTCTCTGTGTGTATGCTGCTTCCAGAAGTCCATTCTGGGCCTGGGCAACAAAAAATTAGCTACTGGTTCTGTCGAAGTGGTGCAAACTGGCTGAATCCCAAAACTGATTCCTTAGTATTCATGCCCTCACCACCATGCATTTAGATTATTGTGATGTGCTGTATTTGTGGTTTCCTTTCAAAAATACCCAAACATTTCTATGATTGTAAAATATAGCAGCCCGTTTGCTGATAGGTGGGACCTACTTCAGTGGTACAATATCAACACAACAGGTGCTGCACTGGACACCGATATACTTCGAAGTCCAATTCAAGATGTTTACTGAATCTTTGAGAAGTAAAGGCAATGTAGGAGCTGCTACCACTTTATATTGGTTTAAATCATTGAAGATATTAATTATATTGGTTTAAATCACTGAAGATATTAAATCATTGAAGATATTAAGGTATATTAGTTTACTTTATTTGGATATTTATTTATTCAAATATTCAAATTTGTTAGAGCCACTCAACCAAAAACATCCACTAAAAATAAAACATAAAAGCATATAACAGCCCAAACTAATATAGGCAACTCTTTTTTTTTTTTTAAATGCCCCTCTCCATGCAGTAATATGTTAAACCCATTCCGGGTTTCAAGATCACTTGAAGTACTAGTACTGCTTTATAAGCCTTAGTAAGACCACATCTGGAATACCTCCTCCAGTTTTGATCACCCCATAATAGAAAAGATGTTGAGACTCTGGAAAGAGTGCAGAGAAGAGCAAAAAAGATGATTAGGAGGCTGGAGGTTAAATATGAAGAATGTTTGCAGGAATTGGGTATGGGTAGTCTAGTGAAAAGAAGGACTAGGGTGCGACATGATAGCAATGTTCCAATATTTGAGGGGCTGCCACAAAGAAGAGGGTATCAACCTATTTTCCAAAGCACCAGAAAGCAAGACAAGAAACAATGGATGGAAACTAACCAAGGAGAGAAGCAACTTAGAACTAAGGAGAAATTTCCCAACAGTGTGAACAATCAGCCAATGGAACAGCTTACCTTCAGAAGTTGTGGGTACTGCCACACTGGAGGCTTTTAAGAAGATAGTGGACAGCCACTTGTCTGAAACGGTATATAGTTTTTTCTGTTTGAGCAGGAGGCTGGACTAGAAGAACTTAAATGTCCTTTCCAACTGTTATTCTGTTATATTGGAGCCAAGGACACTCGTGAATTTTAGCTTTCAGAAACCCTAGAACAGGGGTAGGCAACCTTGCTCTTTTATGACTCGTGGACTTCAACACCCAGAATTCCTGAGCCAGCCATGCTGGCTCAGGAATTCTGGGTGTTGAAGTCCACGAGTCATAAAAGAGCCAAGGTTGCCTACCTCTGCCCTAGGATATTGCCTTTTATTTGTTAGATGCTGCCCAGAGTCTTCTATTGGACTAACATTCACCTTTTAAAGATAAAACAAACAAAAATGAAGTTAGGTTAAAAGTTAGGTGACAAACCCCAAATACACCAATGACTGTACAAGGCTAAGAATGGACTCGAACAGGGATCTTTCCACTTCTTCTCCAACACATTCTCACTTTATCATACATGTTCTTATATACCTCTCTTTTATAATTGATAGGGTAAATGTTGCGCCAGTTTCTTACTGCACCATTTCAATGAATGAGCAAGCCGCTCTAACTAGTCTCCTTCATCTCTCAGTGCTACTTCATCAGTGTCATTTAAAAAAAAAAAAGTGGTTGCATTAGAAGGAGGAAGAAATTTTTCTTCGGTGATATTTAAAGCCATTCTATTAAAAGAAAAATCAGAATAATTAGTGCTACATTTTAGCCATGATACTTCAAGCACAAATGTCTGTGTTTATCTGTGTTTGCATGTATATTTAAATATGAGGTTTTTGGGAGTATAGGCTGGTAGGAGAGAGAAAGAGAGACAGACAGAGAAACTGAGTACAATAATTCATCAAATGTTCTCTATGTTGCCTTTTCCTTTTTCCAAGGCTTGCTGACTGAAATAAAAAGATGTGATTGTTCTAATACCTCTCTCTACTGCTGTTAAATAATCACAAACATTTGTGCTGCTATTTATTGCAGTTACAAAGTACATTATTTGGCAATATTTAAGGACCCCTCATCGTCTTCCTTTTATTTAGTGTCTTCCCTAGCTTAAACTCTGTTTTTCATACTCTGCAACGAGTCAACATCCCCCCAGTTCCTGCATCCCCCTTGTTAGCAAACACATATATACCAGAGGCTGACTTGAAATAAGCTTGATAACAAGGCATACTTCATTGATCTCGGCTTGAATTTAAATGTTAAGCCTCCTTGCTCCTGAAAAGTGTGTGTATAAGTGGGGAAAGAAAGAGAGGGAGCAGTGGAAATGCTTCATTTCTTTGCAGTAAAATTGTTAAAAAGCCCAGCGTCCACTTTACTGTATTAAACCATTTTGTTTTATGGTGCATAATGGCTTAAGGAAAAAAAAAAGCAGCAGAGGATCTATTTAAGAGCTTTTTTCTGTAGCTAAGCTGAGTAGTCACAAAACATTTCTCAGCATTCTGGCACCTGCATGAGGCCGTGACTTATGAATATGCTAATGAGTCTACAACTAGAACTGGCATCGGTTCAGCCCTTGCACTCAATTAGTGTGGGAGCTACTAGGAACTTTATGAAACGTAATATACAAAGTTATCTTTAAAGTGATTTGTTTTAATTCCAGATCTGTGCCGCTTTAAGAGGAAGAGAGAGGGAGAAAGAAAGAAAAACAACAACAAAGCTCTTAAATATATTTATTGCATTTGAGGGGAGGTTGAAACACAACCTGGAATAAAGTAACGGTTAACCAATTCTGTAACGTTGCCCTGAAAGCTACATAGACATGCTTCTGAGGTCAATCAGGAGCAGAGCTTGATTAAAGGGAGGTTTTACAGTACATGAAACCAAGAAAAGGAATTAGAACAGAGGTTACCAAATGAAACAAATAAGATTTCTTTGGTCATCACAATTTTCTCTTGCCTTGAACCTATGACACTGCCTTCTCTTTGTGAAAAGAACTTTACCTCTAAATATAATAATTTCAGAAAAATAGCTGATAAATACACCCGGTTTCATAGCTTAATTCTATAGCTGCAAAAAACTCAAAACACTATGCTCAGTATAAAAAAAAATGGAGGTTCTCTATTTGTAGTGTGATGGGAGTGTGTACAGGATGATGTGGTGTATTCATGTTTTTTTAGACACTCACAATGGGGTCAACCTGCAGTGGGGATATCCCAACATATCTGCATTTGCAGAAGGATATTGAACCATATACAGTGTTAGAACAAAGAAGATTTTTTTTCTGATAACAGAACATTAATCTACAATGTGGGGCATACTAATATCCTATTCTCACATACATAATCACTACAAGAGATCTGAGATTGCATAGCAGAAATGGCAGCTAGATTCAAACTGCCTGATGACCCTGAAAGAGAGAGAGAGACAGGTAATAGAAACCAGGTTGTTGTTTTTTCCTTGATATGAAAATAACATTTCTTTTAGAAGGTGCCAGCATCAGTAGTCCTGAAGCCTCCTTAGAAACATAGAATTTAGATGCACCAGGTCATCCTATAGCAAACCATGTTATAAGGAGAGAAGCAACCTAGAATTAAGGATTTTTTTTCTGACAATGAGAACAACTAACCAGTGGAAAGGGTTGCATTCAGAAGTAGTGGGTGCTCCATCACTGGAGGTTTTTAAGAAGAGGTTGGACAGCCATAGCATAGGTCTCCTGCTTGTGCAGGGGTTGGACTAGAAGACCTCCAAGGTTCCTTCCAACTATTATTCTGTTATATTTTGCATTGTTTTTCTCTTATCTAACATTTCTGATGATAAACTGTAACCTTGCTGAAGTTGCGGCTTTTCTGCAGTTTTTGATTTATTTTCTCCGCAATAAGAGGAAGCAGATCTGAAGTACCTAAACAATATGATAACCAGGGCTTTTTTTCTCATAGAACGCCCAGAACGGAGTTCCGACACCTTTTTTGGATGGAACCTTGTAGGGCAGGCAAGGCGGGTTGTATGACGTGTGTGAGTTCCAGCACCTTTTTTTTATTTTAGAAAAAAAGCACTGATGATAACATTTAAGTTTTCTTATCTATACAAAGTTTGTGTTCGAGGAACATTTAGTACAGAGGTCAGTAATCATAGCAGTTTATTGCATGTTATGAACTATTTTGATGCAGTCACATTTGCCTGATATATTGAAATCTGATATACATGCAGAAATACTGTACTGTATGCATGAATTTCCAGTATAGTCTACATCAGTGGTGGGATTCAAACTGGTTCTCTGTGTGGATGTCACTTCTGGAGGTCCGTTCTGTGCCTGGGTAACAAAAAAATAGCTACCGGTTCTGCAAAACTGGTGCAAACTGGTTGAATCCCACCACTGGTCTATATCCCTGGTGTTCTCTTAATACAACTGCAACAGAGAGATTTGAGAATCCTGCTTTACCTCCTTTGGGAGAAGAAAGATATAGACCATGCAACCTGAGGATTACACAAGAGATAGTTGTGGAAATAAGAATGGGATATATACCTATCCCAACTCACAGCTTAGCTTAGAAATATTTAGCACAAAAGTAATGTAAAAAATGGAAGAAAGTAAAGGACTTTTGCGTCCTTACTCTGGTTTTGATTTTATAGTTCCTTGGACTTCCTTCTCCTAGGGCTATCTTTCTCATCATCCTATTGTACATTATTTTTCTTTCCCCATCCTTTTTCATCCATACTGATGAGACCTGCTGGTCTCATGGGAGCTGCTGATAGGCTGCTCTCACCAGTAAGGTTGAAATTTGACTCATGGGAGATTCTGAGGAACTCCTATCATATCAAATTGTGAATCTTCTGAGAAGGAGCTTGCTGTTATTCTACTAAAATTATGGCAGATCTGGTGTTTCAAAGCTTCCTGTCAGTTTGATGTTGGAAATAGAACACAGGCTGAGGTTCATAGTCAAAAAGGATGAGGGAAAATGAATATGTGTGTGCCCATTTGAAATCATTGAGCCATTAATTTGTCTTTGATTCCTGCTGAACTCTTCCACCTGTGCAGAATAAATTATTATTTATTATTTTTGAGTTTGACACTGTAACATCAGCTTATAGCATTCTGTTTAAGTTGTATTCCTTTTTTTTTTAATTTAATAATTTCTGTTTTTATCCAAACAGATACTCTGCAACTGGCACTTGCAAGCAATTAAATTATAAATGCTTATAGCTTTAGTACAAGTACATTAAGATTATAGTCCTAAAATAAACCAGTTTTCATTTTAACAGCCTCAGTATGTGAGCATGCAAGTAAATGCATGCACAAGAACAATTTTGCCTGCCCTGCCCTGAGTAATGGGGGAAGAAAGATTGTCCTGAAATTCATGGAAATGCACAGTTTAATTTCGGTTTATTATATACCGTAATATATAACAAAATAACCATGAGATATGAATATTTGATATGCTTCCCATAGGAAATTTCTTGATGACCACTTTGTTCCCATTGATGGCCATCTGAAATTTTGGTAGCATGCCTGATTGGGTATTAGGAATGACAAACCAGATTAGACAGAGTTAACCAGATTTGTCTTTGTGAAATCAAACCTACAACATAAGCATGTTAATCTGCTCAGAGTTACCTTGATGGGTAGCCTATAAATTTAATGATTGAATGAATGAATGGTTGATTAGGAATGGTCAAATCAAAATAGGGTTTTCATACATTTTCAAGTGGATAATTAGGAGAATTAACCTTATACCTGAACTAATGGAAACTGTTTTGCATTCTGTTCCAAAGATTATTTCAGTGAAATTTTCACTTATTTCAAAGTAGAGAAACAATTCAATGTCTTCTCTTTCATTGAACATTTTCTTTCCTGTTCCTGGTTTCTTCCAACACTTTCCCTCAAAACTAAAGGAAGACATCATGAGGCATCTCCTCCCACCAGGCTATTTCAATAGTGCAATGCTCTCATTGATCTTAAGAGACAATCTGTTTTTTCTTTGCAGTTAATAGGTGGGATTTTCTAGCTTTGCCTGATTTATTTAGGTTGAATGACATGCTTATTCGCTTTTGAAAAGGAGGAAATGATGACTATAATTAAGTCAGGAAATGCAGTGGGCAGAAGGGATAACCTTGAGGAACAGGAGGAAGGGCTGCTACAACAATGGTCAGATAAAAGAAAGCTGACCCCAGCAAAGAGCTTATGCCTTGGCATGACAGTCCCATTTTGGGAAGTCACTGTGAGTGCACATCTCTCTCCTTTCCCCTGATTAAAAAATATTTTCAAACTTCAAATTGTAAGAGTGTAAGGACAAAGACTTTGATCTAGGTAAATAAAAGTTTTCCGTGCATATTATTTTATTTTTAATGAGTGATGGGAATGGCGATCAAACCCAAACATTCAATAATTCACTTCTTTGGTAGAACTTAAATGTGATTTAAAACAAATGCAAGAAAATGTGGCTCTCTACCAGGACTGATTGGTTGCCCAACTGTACAAGCCAGTCACAATATTTTGGATCAATCAATTATGCCTTAGAGTCACAGTTGCATAGGAAAAATCTACCTGTGATTGGTATTGATAATCCTTCGTGTCAAAAAACCTGGTTAATTTATGACAAATTTTTTCCCAATAAGCTCCTTTCTTTGGGAACAGATTTTCCAATCAAGTGGATAATTAGGAGAATTAACCTTATACCTGAACTATTCTGAAGTATTCTGAGAAAATCCTCAAAGTGACTCCCTTTTAGTGGATGCATATTATCAGTAACCGTATTATACAGACCTAGTTATTGTGGTATGTGGGTATTAATATATTTAATATACTAAGCTAAGTAGGAATTATACTCCCTTTTACAGCATATATACTTCCATTCACAAGAAAAATGTATTGCATTTTTAACAGAAGATATGCATTGGCAAAAGGAGCTAAATATGATAGATAAAATACTGGAAATCAAGGGATTGCCCCTAAAAGAATTGTGTGATACAGTGAGACAGAAGATACCTTGAAGAATATTGATCCATAGAGTCACCAGGAGTAAAGTATGTCTCCAAATACAAAAACAAAACAGAATAGAGATGCTGAAGAAACTGAATGAAAAAGGATATATAGTAGGACTTGTAAAAATGTAAAAAAAGGAACCCAATAGCCATTCTCCTACATGCAAAGACTACAAATTCTGCAGCTACATACGGTAATTTGGAATGAAGATAAGAAATGAAAAGTTTTCATGGTTGAATAGAGAGAGAGAACCCTAATTTCTACCTAATTTACCTAAACTTCTACCTAATTTACCCAAAACATCTACATAAACTTTCAAATGACTTCATTGCACTGGCTTTCTAGCGAATCTTTAGCGAGTAAATGTAAGGGAGACTGAAAGTGGAGTAGAAGACTGTGTCCTGACCTATGAATGTGTAACTTTAAATGCAAATTAACAGTGAATATGTGGTTTCTGAATGTGTGTTTGCAAAAAAAAAAAATGCCATTGATCTCAGAAAGAAAGAAAAATAGTATTAATTAGGTTATGGCTAGCTTGTAGGTGAATTGCATTAGTTCTTTTTTACCATTATCCCTCATAGTGTCCATGAAATCTAGACTTTATGGATATATTAAGAGCAATTAGAAAGATACTTATATATCTCCTATGTTAACAAAGAGGGAGAAGAGGAGGAATATCCAAATCCCTATCAAATTTTCCCAATTGGAAATTCAACACTGAGGATATATTTTTGAGACATACTGTATATTCCAGTTGATGATTTCTGGGTCCATGTCACTTACTAGCAGAGTCATCATAAGCCTGAGGTGTCTGTCATAGCATTAAGTCATGTGGAGGAATAAAAGTATAATGTTAATAGACGGAGACATAAAAATCTGTATTTTCAAGAAGTCAGTGCCGTAATAGTGATAATGATTTATCCTTCATCAGTTCTGATAGACCTACATTCATTTCACCATCTTTGCTTTGCTTGAGGCATTATTTGATTCACTTCCAAGGTTGCCAAATAACATGTGGCACTATAAAAGGAAAAGTGAAAGGAATAAATAAAATGCAGCTCTAGTCCTAAGTGTCTCCACATAAAACTCGTCATGTTTTACTGTTATAGATTATCTGGAAACTCTAAAGCAGAATAAATTTATATCTGTGGCAACAAAATGCCTACCCTTTAAATATGCCTGGCACTTATTTGCTTGTGAAGTGCATAGACATAGCGATGACTTATGGCAAGAGATATTACAAACTATGCTCCGCCACATTGTCATCTGATGGGATAGTTGACCATGAATTATTAAACAACCATATATGTTCCACAGCTCCACAAATGGAACTATAGTTAATAAATAATGTATTAATTGGTATTTGAAGCTAATGTCAATAAGCGAAGTTTAAAGCAGTGATTCATATTTTTAGATGCTCAGTTACAGGAGAAGGCAGGAAGAGAAACATGGAGATTCCTGCTGGAATGAAGAAAGCCAGAAACTTGGAAGTTTCCGGCAAGTGAGGGAAGGGAAGGGAAGGGAAGGGAAGGGAGGGGAGGGGAGGAAGGAAGGAAGGAAGGAAGGAAGGAAGGAAGGAAGGAAGGAAGGAAGGAAGGAAGGAAGATTTACAACAAGCAATGTCCATCCAAATTGCTAAAATAGAACACCTTTTGTAGAAGTATTATTTAATGGAGAATTAAATAGAGATTGGGTGACACAGAGTGAGAGATAATAGCTTTTTTTTCTAGCTTATGCATGGACAAGTGCACGGTCACTCATGCACTTGTCACCTCCCGCCTGGACTACTGTAATGCTCTCTACATGGGGCTCCCCTTGAGGAGCACCCGGAGGCTCCAGCTGGTCCAAAATGCGGCCGCGCGGGCGGTGTTGGGGGGGACTCGGCGCTCCCATGTGACACCGCTGCTGCGCGAGCTGCATTGGCTGCCTGTGGCCTTCCGGGTGCG
>NW_015386994.1:9430-14234 GCF_001527695.2 Protobothrops mucrosquamatus
TTCCTTCCTTCCTTCCTTCCTTCCTTCCTTCCTTCCTTCCTTCCTTTCCTTTCCTTCCTTCCTTCCCCTCTTCCTACTTTCCTTCCTTCCCTCCTTCCCTCCCTGAAGTAGAAGTATTATTAGTTAAGATAAATTTGCCCTAGAAAAACTGGGAAACAAACAATCAAAGAGGTGATCTAGTCTAATTCCAGATTCCTTTTGGTTAATACTTGAAGGAAGAGTAAATGAGCCATTGATAAGCTTATACCCACTGCTCAGAATAATAAAGGAATAACCTGGGAAGACAAAAGATCATTATCAAGACCCAGCAACTATAGTAGCTATCCTGGAACACATTTCTGTTCATTCTATTGAGGACTGCCATAAGGATTAACTTTTTAAGATAATATATGGAGTTTTCACTATGTAAATTAGAGTTTTCCAGATTTTTATTTCCTGTAGGTAGCACAGACAAAGAACATTTACATACAGTTTCATGTGTACTATTTTCAATGTATGCAGATCTGTACTTTTTGTGTGTGATGTGTATATGTTTACAACATAGTTTCCTTAATAGAATGAATTTCTGCATGTGATTTTTGTTAACAAACATGTTTTATTATAAGTTTATCACAATGCAGGGAAATATTACCAAAATTAAAAGAAGTGAGAATACTGACAGAAAACTTTTCCATTTCCTAAACTGGTTCAGGAAATCTTAATTGCCTGCAAACTTTGTTCCAGATTCTTAACAAGTTAATTAACTTTGTCATCTCAGCTAAATCCCAGAAGTTCCATAAAGTTTTAATTCCCTGAATATTTAGCACAGAGAAAGACTGGGGATAATGCTTAAAAAAAGATTTTAAACAGTTATAAGAATATTGAGAAAAGAAAATGAATTTGTCTGCTTTGAGACAGTGTGAACTGTTCTGGTCTTTTATCTTTCTCTTTTGATACATCCATACATGAGATGGGTGGCTATACAAATGTGATAAATAAAATAAAAATAATGTTGCTGAGATTCTTGACAAACAAATATATGACTCAATACTATTTTGTTACTTTGCTTTACTTTAGCACTTAGACTTTATACCACTTCATAGTCCTTTACAGCCCTCTCTAAGTGGTTTACAGAGTCAGCATATTGCCCCACAACAATCTGGATCCTCATTTTACTAACCTCAGAAGGATGGAAGGCTGAGTCAACCTTGAGCTGGTGAGACTCAAATTGCTGAACTGCTGGCAGCCCTGCAGTTGGTAGACGTAGCCTGCAGTACTGCATTCTAATCACTGTGCTACCTACAGTATAATTGGAAGCAAACTTTGGCAGCATTGTCATTTCCCCTCTGTTAGAAATGAATAATAATAATAATCTGCCTATCCCAGGTCCTTGAAAAAGACTTGATAGGTGGATAAAAATCCAATTGAAACATCTGGCTGACTGTGTGACCAATCATAATAGCAGGTTATCCTGAAAACTCTGAAGCTCAGATGGAGAAACACCATCTAAAACAAAATTGCTGATCAACACTACCCATATAAAAACAGCCAAGATATTGCAATAGAGTTTGGCCTGTACAAATGTGTCACCCTCACCATCAATAAGGGGGAAAAAATAGTGAAAACTGAAGGAATCAATTGTCCTATAAAAATAACATTGAGTCTGGATGAAAAAAAAGATCACTACAGATACCTGGGCATCCTTCAAGTACTCTGAAGTCAAAAAGAAAGTTAGAAGGAATTAAATTTAAATTTAAAATGGGAGAAAACACAATTGTTATTGTTGGGGAGAATTTCTGTGATTAAGGTAAATTTACCTGGAATTTTATTTTGACTTCAGACAATACCAGTTTTGAAAGCTGATGTACCATTTAAACAATGGCAGAAAAACATATCTAAATTTGCCTGGTAGGGAGGAAAAAACACGAGTTAAATATAAGGTGTTTACAAGATACAAAAGAAAGAGGGAAAATGCCTTACCTGATTTGAAATTATATTTTGCAGCCTGCTGTTTGGTCTGGATGGGGAAAAAAAAGATGTTGCTAAGAAACGGAAGGGTTTTTTTAGTTAGAAGGGCATGATTTAAGATTTGGGTAGCACAGCTATCTATGAGATGATAAAGCCTAAGGTTAATGTAGATTTTTTAAAAAATCATCTTGGTAGACATGCCCTGTTGAGAATAGGGAACAGATATATACTTAAGCCATGCCCAAAAATACCTTTATGGCTCTGAGCAGAGGAAGCATTTTATAGATGAGGAATTATTACTAAACATAAATGGTTGATTTACTCAGATATATTAAAAATTTGTCAATGGTGGTAGAAGGATATCCATGCCAATACAGTTATTAAAAAGATTTAAAGTAGATAAAGGAACTTTTGGTTTTGAACATTGTAAGACTTAAATTTAAAATGGAACTTTTGTTCGAAATGGTATAGGGTTTCCTGCCTGAGCAGGGGGTTGGACTAGATGACCTCCAAGGTCCCTTCCAACTTTATCATCATCATTATTATTATTATTATTATTATTATTATTATTATTATTATTATTATTATTATTATTATTATTATTATTATTATTACAAACGATAATCATGTTATTGCTAAAATGTATAAACTTTTTATTGAAATATGAGATAGGAGAACAACTGAAAGAATATATGATGAAATGGGCCAAAACATTGGAGGTAATATACACATGGATCAGTGGAGGATATGTGGTTGAAAGAATTGAAATTTAGTACAATAATAGAGAAGATTTTCATGTACAAATGAAAGAAGATTGATGTGTGATTGATAGTCATCTAGAAAAAAAGGAGCTTCATTTTTATATATGATGACTGCAGCAAAACTATCAAATGTACAAATGTGGAAGATTCAACTTTATCCACAATGGAGGAATAGAAGTGGAGATGATGGAACTTGTTGAGAAGGCCAAGTTGATTTTTTTTAAATTTAGAGATAGGACATTGTCTCAGTTTAAAAGAGATTGGAAATCTCTTATGAATTTTTGCAGGAAACAAAAAAATGTTGTGATATAAGATTTTGAGAATAGATTCTACATAAAGTGCAAACACTTCTGTAACCATAGAGTAATATATACAACAACAACAACAACAACAACAACAACAACAACAACAACAATAATAATAATAATAATAATAATAATAATAATAGTTGGAAGGGACCTTGGAGGTCATCTAGTACAACTCCCTGCTCTGGCAGGAAACCCTATACCAGTTCAGAGAAATGGCTGTCCAGTCTCTTCTTTAAAAATTCCAGTGTTGGAGCATTCACAACTAACTATAGATAGTTATAGTTATAGTCAGTCATAGTCATAGTTATAGCCTGGGCATTTTTTGTCATAGAACGCCCAGAACGGAGTTCCGGCAACTTTTTGGGATGGGACCTTGTAGGGTAGGTAAGGCGGGTTGTATGACGTATGTGAGTTCCGGCACCTTTTTTTTTTTTTTTTTTTTTTTTACAAAAAAGCACTGGTTATAGTTATAAATGCTTTAAGCAAAAAATGAAAGTCAGTTCATTATCATTATTTTTTTCTTTCCTTTGATTTCTGTGCTTTTGTCTTTGCTTTTTTCTTCTTTCTTTCATTTTCCTCTTTTACATTCTAAATACTAGCTCTTGTTAGCTTTGATTTTCTGTTAAAATTAATAAAAATATTTTTTTAAAAGAAGTGAATACATTATAAGAGTGAATAAGGTCTTAAAGGCAATTGACATTGGGCAATTACAGTAATTAGATACACAGCTGAGATAGTGGACAGAACGAAAAGCCCTGGATAGGAAGATAAGAAAAATTATGACAATATCATACAGTAATGTTGACAAATTCTAGTTACAAGGAAAATGGGTGGGCATGGAAGTACACCAGAGGGTTGAATTACTTAGTTAACTGTTGCAAGAAGATTGCACAGACTAGCTACAAACAACACCAGACCAAAATAACAACAATGGTGCTTTGGAATATCTGCAAGAAATATCTTTTGCTTGCTAGCAAGAACTGGGGGGTTGGGAACCATAGAATAGAAAAAGTCATAGAAAATGTAGACACTAAAGTGCCTTGGATTTTAGAGTTCAAACAGACAGGCACCTGCCACATAACACCCCAAACTTAACAATTGTCAAGAAAGAAAGAAAAAAGTCTGCATAGTGGATGTGGCAGAAGAGAAAGAATTGGAGGTGATAACAAAATACAAAGACCTGCAAGTAGAAATAGAATGACTATGGCAAAGAAACCAAAGATTGTATGAACAGTAATAGGTGCCTTGAATGAAATCCCAAAACATCTGGAGCACCACTTGACCACTATTGGTACTTGAACACTATCAGCATTGAGAAAATCCAACATCAATCAATTGCAAAAGACAACTCAACATCCTGTGACAATACTTTTAACACCATCAAAAAGCATCATCTGCCTATCCTAGGGAAGAACTTGATAGGTAGATAAAAATATCAAATCCAGTATTAACATCTGGCTGACTATGTAACTAATCTTCAGCATAATCATAATATCAAGTTGCCTGCCTCCACCGTGATAAAATCTAGTTTTGTCAGTGTTGTAAATCTGCAACCACTTAGTACTACAAGGATAATAATTATTCTTACATGCACTAGGGTAGCAGCAACGGTAAAAGAGTGATTATATATGACTATCTACTTATCCTCTTGATATACAGTATTCAGTGTCATCAGTCCTTATTTCAGACTACTAATTCATATGTCCCAATGCTTCACTGTATTTTTTAAGCATGAAAAATCAGAAATACTATGGATTCCTGACAAAACTATTCTAGTCATAAAGTCTA
>NW_015386994.1:14800-92500 GCF_001527695.2 Protobothrops mucrosquamatus
AGCGGTGAATGCTCCAACACTGGAAGTTTTTAAGAAGAGACTGGACAGCCATTTGTCCGAAATGGTACAGGGTTTCCTGCCTGAGCAGGGGGTTGGACTAGATGACCTTCAAGGTCCCTTCCAACTTTACTATTATTATTATTATTATTATTATTATTATTATTATTATTATTATTATTATTATTATTATTATTATTATATACAGTAATTATTTTTCATTGCAGATTCATAGATACTATCACTGAATTTTGAATTGCTGCTATCATAGATTAAATGAACTAAGTCAAACTCATTGGTGAAAAAGAATAGCTTTCAAATAATAATGTTACAAATGGTTTAAAAAGAAGAGCATTATCCATCTGCAATAATATTAGCCTAAGATTGGTTTTAAATAAATAAAATTAATACTCCTATACCTTCTTGGTAATAAACTTCTCATTCCTCCCCCAACACAGAGACAGACAGACAGACAGACAGACAGACAGACACATACACACACTTATGAATTTATATGTATTGTATATAAATTCCATTGCAGTTTCAAAAGGCTCTGTTCTCAAGTAGAAATGCTTACAAAATTGTCAAGAGGTCAGGATGCTATCAGTGATTTTGGAACAAACTACTCTGAACTTTACACCAATCTATTTGAATGTGATCAGTTTACACATCTCTATTACTGTATATACAAAATAGGCTTTCACAGCTAAAGGTCAACTTCTCTTCCATGTTTTTCCCTTTAAATATACACCCTTCTCTTTATTGTTCTTTCATTTGGGATCAGACAGATTCCTCTGGAATTTTACCACAAGATGTTTAAAGTGTAAAGTTAATAGCAATTTCTTGTTATTTATAAACTCCAATTAATATGGAAATTCTACTTAGCTCTCATAATTAATCATGGTTAATCATTCTTCCCTAAATTTATCTAATCCTTGCTTTAAATTCCAGGTTGTACCACATAATTTATTTGCCATTTAATGTCACTAGATGAATACTATGTCTAATGTTACGAAAAAGATAAATAACTTTATATTTCTACTTTTTCTGGGTCATTTGTCATTTTATAAGCCTTTTTCCTATCTTGTCAATCAAGCTATTCCTTCTCCCTCATTTTTTTTTTAAACTACAGTCTAAGTTTCTTATCCTAATATGGTCTACATATTAGGATAAGATATTGTAGGGGTAAAAGTGTTGAAATATTTAACTAAGATAGACCTGCCTTCAGAAAAATCTTAAAGTTGTGGCCCAAGTCATATAGAGGACAATAAATGCAAGGAACTTTCTGCAGCAAATTATTCTGGGTAAGAGATTATACTGGATGCCCTTTTAAACATGAGCAAATCTTCTAATGTTCACAAATACATACAGCCCTGCTGGAATTGGTTATGACACAAAGTTGACCTGTATGACTATTGCTGCTTTGTGCTGATTCACTTATCACCAGTCTCTAAAGAGATGACTCTATATGCCATCTTGTCCTTTGAAAAGTAATTGGATTCCTGGCAGTTAATCTGATGTTTACATGGAAGGACAACTACTGTGAGTCATCAAATAGGTGGCCAAAAGTTTATCACATCTACATAAGATTTTATGTTTTTGGAGACTCTGGGGTAAAAAAAAAATTGGCATGGGATTTGCTTCCATATTTAAACACAACTTTATCCATTTTTAATGACTAATACTTGAAACTGTGTCTTTCCCCCTTCTTCACACACACACACACAGAGAGAGAGAGAGAGAGAGAGAGAGAGAGAGAGAGAGAGAGAGAGAGAGAGAGAGAGAGAGATTGTAGATAGATAGACAGACAGACAGACAGACAGACAGACAGACAGACAGACAGACAGACAGACAGACAGACAGACAGACAGATAACAAACACAATAGAGATACCCACAAAAAATCTGAAGCACCTTTTTGCATTTAATCTAAATAGCTACAATCATTCATGAAGATGAAAAATGAATAGTATAAACTAGAGTTATATTTTCTGCTTACATAGATGATAGATGATGATGATGATGATGATGATGATGATGATGATAATAATAATAATAATAATAATAATAATAATAATAATAATAATAATAATAATAATAATAATAATAATAATAATAATTAAATTGGAAGGGACCTTGGAGGTCATCGAGTCCAACCCGCTGCTCAGGCAGGAAACCCTACACTATTTCGGACAAATGGCTGTCCAGTCTCTTCTTAAAAACTTCCAGTGTTGGAGCATTCACCGCTTCTGGAGGCAGATTGTTCCATTGGTTAATTGTTCTAACTGTCAGGAAGTTTCTCCTTAGTTCTAGGTTGCTTCTCTCCTTGAATAGTTTCCATCTGTTGCTTCTTGTCCTGCCTTCAGGCGCTTTGGAGAACAGCTTGACTCCTTTTTCTTTGTGGCAGCCCCTGAGATATTGGAACACTGCTATCTAGTCACCCCTAGTCCTTCTTTTCATTAAACTAGACATACCCAATTCCAGCAACCGGTCCTTATACGTTTTAGCCTCCAGTCCCCTAATCATCTTTGTTGCTCTCCTTTGTACACTTTCTAGAGTCTCAGCATCTTTTTTACATCGTGGTGACCAAAACTGGAGAGAGAGAGAGAGAATTTCCTTTCCTTTTGCTAGGTTTTGCAAAGTTTTGGTGTGAATCAGCTTATACTTAAAATCAGATCTACAAATGAATGCAAATTATCCTATTTTCTGAATTAACAGAAAATGGGATTCTTTACTATCTTCAGTGGAGAAAGCTCTGACTACGACAGCAAACCGTTGTTCTTCCAATTTTCAATTTCTTCCCACTAAATCTTCCAAAACATTGATACAGTATATTTATATTAGTGACTCTGTCCATTTTCCCTATAGTATCAAGTTCATAGCTTGTCCCTGATTGTAGATCTACTTTTGCATGAGAGGAACAGATGTCCACATGCATCAAATGCCTTGCACTCATTCAGTTGATGTGCAAGCAAATGTTCTGCTTGAGTAAAAGTAGTTGTGGAACTCATTCCCTGGTAATTTCTCTCTGAAACGGCAGCACTAGTAGGAGAGTCAGCCAAAATAGCACTGGTCATGGTTTTTTCCACTTTCATGCACCTCTAATTAAGAAAATACAAAACAAACAAACAAAACCCAATCTCAATCACTCAAAAAAAAAATCACTGTGGTCTAAGATTGCAACCAGAATATAGATCTTGGGTAATCTGAATGGCTCATAGCATCGAAAGCAATCATCAGAGTGATGCGTGAGACTACTTGTAAAAGATAGGCCAAAAATGTCTGTTATTGCATCATAGAATAATAAGTGTTTTGATTAAAATTGGACATTAAGATTATATTACACCAGTATTGAGTCTTCTTCCATGTTTCCATTTCATTCATGATTCAAATTTAAGAAACTGTTTTTAACCTAAACAAAATCTTTTGGAATTATAGTATCTTAAATGACGTTCCTTCTTGTGTACTGTATTGCTGCTAAATCCAAGATCACTTTCTCACTAGGATCACTAGTTGTCCAAGAACGAATCTTCTGAACAGTTCTCAAAAGCCCTTCTTAATGAGCTATGCTGCAAAGCTTTTTTATTATCTTTTCAGAGCCAGTTAAAGAAATCCATATTTTCTCAAGCCCTTTAACATGCTGGTATTTAAACAATACCGCTACACTTCATCGGAGCTTTTGAAGTAATTTCACTAACAGCATATTTATTATATGCTGTTTAGAAATTAGTACAACTCTGGAATTTTTGGCTGCTGCTATTTTGATCTGTTTGTAAACCCCCTTGGAAGGATGATACTGTACATATATTGATCTATACACCCCCCCACCCTAAGTGCTGTATAGGTATAGACTAAGTGAAACTAGGTTTAATGTCAGAGGGATCTGGGAGTCCTAGTAGACGATCACTTAAATATGAGCTAACAGTGTGTGGCAGTAGCCAAAAATGCCAATGCAATCCTGGGCTGCATTAATAGAGGAATACCATCAAGATCACATGACATATTAGTATGGTTTTATAAGGCCATGGTAAGTCCACACTTGGAATACTGCATTCAGTTCTGGTCACCACAATATAAAAAAAAAAGATGTTGAGACTCTGGGAAGAATGCAGAGAAGAGCAACAAAAATGATTAAGGGGCTGGAGGCTAAAACATACGAAGAATGGTTACAGGGAGTGGGTATGTCTAGTCTAATGAAAAGAAGGAGTAGGGCTGACATGATAGCACTGTTCCAATATTTGAGGTGCTCCTACAAAGCACCAGGAAGCAAGATAAGAAGCAATGATTAAAAACTATCCAATGAGAGAAGCAACCTAGAACTAAGGAGAAGTTTCCTAAAGGTGAGAGCAATCTACTAATGGAATAGTTTGCCTTCAGAAGATGTGGGTGCTCGATCACTGGAGGATTTAAAAAAAAGACTGGACAACCATTTGATTGAAAAATGGTATAGGGACTCCTGCTCAAATAGGGGTTTGGATTAGAAAACCTTCAAGGTCTATTCCAACTCCGTTATTCTATGTTCTACGTTCTATGCTGTTGTGCTGCTTCATCGTGGCAAAGGACTGTTCCTAGAGGGATACAGTAAGTGAAGTATAGCAAAATTGCACACCAAAAGTATAGAGTCTCAGCAAGACCCAAAATATGGTGGTCGTCCCAACTGCCTAGCTAAAGTAAGCAGAAACTTATATTAGGCAGCAGCGATAGAGAAAGATGCTGGAGGCTGATTATCATTTAATGACAACAAAAAATCATGATTGCTTACTGCACAGTAGGAGGCATTGGTAAACCACGCTTGCATTTTATTAAGAAAACCCTGAACCAATGGAGTTCATCGCAGGATAAAATAAAGCTTTGAGGATGTCAGGTTGATGAAGTTGATACACAGAGAGGAAAAAAAATATATCAGTAACTGCAAAATTATAGCGAGATTGAATGTGGAAAACTGAATAGAATAGAATAGAATAGAATAGAATAGAATAGAATAGAATAGAATAGAATAGAATAGAAAGGGGCCTTGGAGGTCTTCTAGTCCAACCCCCTGCTTAGGCCTATGCCATTTTAGATGAATGGTTGTCCAATTTCTTCTTAAAAACTTCCAGGATTGGAGCATTCACAACTTCTGGAGGCAAATTGTCCCAATAGTTAATTGTGCTAACTGTCAGGAATTTTTTCCTTAGTTCTAGGTTGCTTCTCTCCTTGATTAGTTTCCACCCGTTGCTTCTTGTCCTGCCCTCAGATGCTCTGACTCCCTCTTCTTTGTGACAACTCCTGAGATACTGGAAGACTGCAATCATGTTACCCCTAGTCTTTCTCTTCATTAAACTAGACATACCCAATTCCAGCAACTGTTCTTTATATGTTTTAGCCTCCAGTCCCCTGATAATTTGTGTTGCTTTTCTCTGCTCTCTTTCTAGGGTCTCACCATCTTTTTTTACATCATGGTAAAAGATGAATCAACTTACACTAATTTCTTATGTATCAGTACTGGGCATAAAACAACATTAACTACCAAACAGAAAAAAAGAAGACATGGTGTTTTCCTAGTCAGGAGGGACATAGCATGAAAACAACCTGGCTATCATACAATCAGTGTTCATATTAGTTGACTTCATGGACAACCTCTTAATATGAAAATTATCAAAGTTTATGCTTCAACCATTGATACATACAAGCAAGATGTGCTTTAGGATTTAGGCGATATGCCTGCCCATTGGGTCACAATCTCTTTTGAGGAAGAATTTCTTTCTGGATTCCAAATATTCACTAACAACCATACATCTTCCGTTGTAAGGACGAAAGGTTTTCTTCAGCTTCTATTAATAAATCTGCTGTGCTGCAACCTGCAGGAGAGACTTTTGGCATCTGTAATATATTTCCGGCATGCTGGCAATCTAAAGTGGGATTATTGTAGTGTATTCTTTGAGAGGTGGCTCTTGAAGCTGATACAAGTATTGGAGGTGGCCTAGAATAAAATACCGGTGTGCTCGTTGGTACCACTTATAAATGTCATATTTTCCCCAAATTAAATAAATGCACTGACTGCTGGTTTCTTGTTCAGATTCAGTTCCTGATGCTCACAAGTTATTCCTGTCCCATGGTTCTGCATTCTCACATTTTCACTCAGTACTTTTAGTGATCCTTCCTTACATCTAATATAAATTCTGTTATGTTTTCTTTAGTTTTTTTGTTGAGACAGAATTCTCAATATAGGAAGAGTTGAAATGTTTATTTATCCAACATTTTATTGTTAGAGTTATGTTTGATGTATTTTATGTTTTAATGTTTTTCTTATGATGATCATTGCTGATTTTCTCATTGCATCTTTCAAAGGTATCCAAGGTGTTAATGGAATATGACATAGATTCACTTTCTGAACAAAATAAATATGCAATGGACATAAATGCAATTCAAATCTCACTCTTTAAAAGCCAGAAAAAATAAATTGTATTGTTCTTGTTGATAGGCTTCCCAGTGGCTTTATGATTTTACAACTAGCCTGCATCATCCACTATTCCAAGCAAATATTTGTGACCCTACCCAACCACAGGCATGCAATCCTTAGCCTATCCAAGCTATCAGTTTTTAATAATTATTCTGTCATTCACATAATTATTTTTCTACTGCTGCACAAAAGCAAAATTATTTTCATTTTCCCCTCTATTCCTGGTATTTATGTTTGATGCTGGACAGCAGTGCTAAAAGTAGAGTGTCAACGCTGCAAATACTGTATATTCTTGCTTTGACAATATGCAGAACTGTCTGGTATTTTTATAGTTAAATCAGGTAACAGTGAAAGGGGAGGGGAATAAGGAAAGCCCGGGAAAAAGAAACCGGAAGTAAATCACATTTTCCAAGTTAATTGGAAGATGTGAACCATGACCCCAAAATAGGGGAGGGAAAAATGCCTGGAATGTATGTGCAATGGAAAAGAATCTCAGATCTAAGCATTTCCACCATGTCGTACTGAAATCTCTGTAACCTTAATAAATGCTTTTAGGATAAAAATATGCCTGAAAGTCCTTTTAAGTGTTTCGTTAATCAGACACATGACATAGAGGCCAGGACAATTCTCTTACATCCAATATCTTTCCATAAGCAGGAGGAAGTGCATAAAAGGAAGGGAAGAAGACTGAGAAGATAATATGGATCCAGACAGGAGTTATTTGTTATTTCAAGTTTAAGTCTGATCAAGAAAAGTATTCAGTATGCCACATAACTTGTGTGCTTCAACTGCGAAAAATCCAATGCACTCTTAGGTTGCATTAACATTGGGTATGTCTAGTTTAACAATAAGAAGGACTGGGAGTGACATGATAGCATGACCAATATCTAAGAGTCTGTCATAAAGAAGAGGGGGTCAACCTATTCTCCAAAGCACCTGAAGGCAGGACAAGAAGCAATGAATGAAAACTAATCAAGGAGAGAAGCTACCTAGAACTAAGGAGAAATGTCTTGACAGTAAGAACAATTAATCAGTGGAACAACTATCCTTCAGAAGTTGTAAGTGCCTTGTCACTTTTTAAGAAGAGATCGGACAAACATTTATCTGGAATGTTATAGGGTTTCCTGCCTGAGCAGGGGTTGGACTAGAAGTCCTTCACAGTCCCTTCAAATTCTGTTATTCTTTTATTCTGTTTTCTATTTGATGCTTCTACCCATTATACATACTGTATTCCTCCTGAAAAGGTAAAATAAAAATCACAAAGACAATTTTTATTGTAGTAGAAATCAAAGGATATAGAAATCAAAGATTCTGTCTGTCTGTCTGTCTGTCTGTCTGTCTGTCTGTCTGTCTGTGTATGTTTATGTGTACATTTGAATTATGAAGAACATATATAATCCACTTCTGGTGAGAATTGATTGCAACCTAGACATCTCTAAAAGATTCAAAGTGGCATGGTAGTGAGATTGGCAGCCAAATGGTGATTTCTGGCTGGCCAAGTCTCTTTTTGGATAAAGGAGAAATGATGAGATTACCTATTTTCATTCTAAACAACTGCTTTTTATGAATAAACTGCAGGAACTGAAATGAGTTGAGTGGCTTACAGTTGAGTATAGCCTTGTGGACACAAAGTTCTTTAATCATTTTCAGAAATTTCTCTTTAACTGCTTTTCAGAATTAAGGACTTTCCAATTGACAAGTCTAATAACACTCACTGGGAGAGTTTTCTTCAATCTTTAGCAAAAGAAGAGTTATAAATAAGTTTAAGGACATTTTTAAAACTTCACATTTTGGAATAGAAAGCAAAAGGATGATTAGAAATGTTGATTTTGTGAAGTTATAATAGATTAAAGCTCCAAATGGATTTTAAATATGATTTTGAAATTAATCATAATAATATTTCCTGGGGAAAAATGTGGTTGTTATGAATTGTTAAAAGAAAGCATGATGAAATGGGAATATGATTGTTAGATATTAGTAGAGCCAGAAGAAATTAAAGTTTATAATTGCAAAGAACAAGTTTTCCTAGAAAAGACTGAAAGTGAATTTAAATTTAAAAGAAAATTAAACTTAAATTTTAAATTCATTCTGAAAGTAGATTTAAAAATGACAAGCTACAAGAATGATATGGAAATATATCACTATGCTGGATATATGAATGAAACTGAATGACATTTTATAATTAAATTGGATATGGAAATGGCAGATGAAAAGAGTGACTTGGATACTGGATATTTGATCTGTTACGTTCTGAAGAATTTAGTAAGAAAAGACAAAGAAAAAATGAAACGTAAAGAAGTTGTAGGATATCATTTGAAGGAAGTAATAATTAAGATTTTTAAAAGTAAAAGGAAGGAATATAATGTGTGTTTATTTGATCAAGATTAAAATAGCTATGTTGTTATTTCTGATAACCTGTAATGGAATTTTGCTGGCCAGGACAGGAGAATAAGGGTTAGCAGATTTTTTTTTTAATACATAAGAGATAGAATATGGGATGAAGAGATTTTTTTTTGTCTTTTGAATGTAGATTAATTGTTAAAATTGTCTATATTTATGATGAATGGGAAATTTATATTCTGTTCTTTCTTTCTTTCTTTCTTTCTTTCTTTCTTTCTTTCTTTCTTTCTTTCTTTTTCTTTCTTCTAATTTTTTCTTTCCATTCTTTTATTTTCTGTAATTTGCATTAGTTTCATGTATATAACTCTCATGCTTCATAAAAATGACCATTTAAAATGTTTAAAGTCCATATTTAAACATGCATAATCTGCTTTAAAAGTAAATGTACTCCACCCCCCAAAATAATTCATTATGAATGCATAAGTCTTAAAAATCAGGATTTTGATTTGTCAAATATGTCAGAATGTTTTGGAGGCATTGTATGCATTTGGCAAGCTTTGAAAAAAAATTCTAATAATCTTTACAATAATTAGCATGGCAGGAATTTAGACTGCAAAATAATGCAATATGAAATGTTTCAGCCAATGTTCTGCAAATCTGCAAGGATTTCTATAAATCCATAGCTTGTCCTTCTCCTCTATGCCTTCTTAGCCTCTTCTTTTTTACTTGTTATATTCATTATTTGACTTTTGTCTCTACAGAATTTGTTTCTGCCAAGCACAGCTTTTTAGTTGGTGAGAAACTAGAATTTGGCTTTCTGCCTATAATTAATTAAAAAAAAAAAGTTAGCAAGCTTTGTAAAATTGGAGCTTTGTTTCTTCCAGTAAACTCCACAGCTAGAAAAAACTTGGCTATGCTGTTTTACGTAGCTAAACTGATGGAATCACTTTGGTACAAGAAAATGACAGCAACATCTCTGCAGGATGTGAAAATGAGATTCTGTGACAGCTTGAAAAACTAACATGAACAAATAAGTTCAGAATTTTCCACTGCATAGCTTTAAAGTACTCTGGGAGGTTAACACTAAACTCAATTGGTAGGTATCAGCAAGCATGAATAAAAATTAGGAAAAAGAAAATATCTGAAAGAATAGAATAGAATAGAATAGAATAGAATAGAATAGAATAGAATAGAATAGAATAGAATAGAATAGAATTAAGTGCTGTCCACAGTGCACACTACACATAAAAACTACAAATAAAAAAAACACCATACATTATATACACACATCCTTCACATTCTATTCACCATTATTCTGCCCCTAATATTTCAGCCTATTTGACTTTGTTTTTATTATCCTGTACCATCTGCTAGATGGTAATAGTTAAAAAAAAAAAAAAGAATGTCCGGGATGAGATGAGTCTTTAAGAATGTTTTGAGCTTTCCTATGACAGCGGGAACTGTACAGTTCATCTGGGGGAGGGGAGACGGCAGCCCGCTCCTCTGGGCAATGGTAATGACCCTCTGGAGCACTTTCCTATCTGCTGCTGTGCAATTGGCAAACCACACACAAATACAATAGAATAAAATACTGTACATCAATCATGTTTGCTTAAAAGAGTACTATCACTCTTTAAAATAAATACCTCATTATTTAAAAAACACAACCCCCAAAAAATATTGAATATACAGAACCATGATGTTCAGTTTTTCCATTGCATTGATAGATACTTTATTATAATTCTCAGAATTCCAATTATGCTGAGTAAAATCACATCTGCATCCCTCCATACAATGCACATCTGACATTACCAAGTTCTTTTCCTGCACGATATTGGCATTTAGGAATGGGTGACCAAAAAAAGGATTTTTTCCTAGTTGTCCATCATTTTAGTTTAACCTAGCTCAACCCTGTGAGGAACAGCAACAGCAACATGAAGACCAAGCTCTGGGAGTGCTAAGGTTATGTCAACTGCACTGAAGCAAACATTTGCATTTTAATTGGACTTTGTTTTGAATGGCATAATATTAAGAACTACTGCATAAGTTATGTTTTCTTTTCCCCATCTGCTTTTCTTTCAGGATCATATCTTTTAGGTCATAAGTCTGAGGACAAAAACTGCCAATCTGGATTGTTATTATTATATAAGTTACTCTGATTGCAGATGTGGAGTTTATATGCTTTAAATAAAAATGAACAAATGCAATTGTTATTTTGGGCTCTTGGTATGTTCTGGGTAATTCAAATAGTACTGAGGGGTCCTTGGTGCTCTCTGAGTTTGCTTGTTTTCTTGCAGATGTTTCATTACCCTAACCAGTAATGTTAGGGTTAGTAAACAGCCCAAAGAATCTAAGATTGCCCCCACCCACACAGTCAGGCAAGACACCAAACTATAAACTGATAGCAAACAGCACTCCTTACTAGCACTGAAGATGTTACCTACCATATTTTTCTGTATATAAGATGCTATTTTTTCCTGCAAACACTCTGTTCAAAAATCAGATGCGTCTTATACAAGTGCAGCATCTTATACACGGAAAAATAATGGTAACCTCCACAGCCCAGGGCATGCCTGTGTGGGTTGCCATGCCACCTGGTGCAGGTGTCAAGCCCATGGGCTTGAGACTAATGGGAGGAGGAATGGGGTAAGATCATCGGCCAGCCGAACTTCCAGATTTGCCGGCTCAGCTGTTCAGCGCTCTGCCAAACAGCTGATTGGCGCAGAGAAACTCGCATGCCAGAGCGTCTTATACAAGGGTGTGTCTTATAGATGGAAAAATACAGTAGTTAGGGTAATGAAACATCTGCAAGAAAACAAGCAACTTCAGAGAGCACCCAAAGACCCCTCATTTTAACTCTCAGCTACAAATATTCTCCTTCGGTAGTATCAAATAGTAGTTGCTGGAGAATAATATTTTACTTTGAAGCACACACAGCCAATTTTCCCCTCTCCCAAACTTATTTAAGATTAAAATAAAATAAAATATTTATCATCTTTACTGTGTCAAAAGAAAAATCTTCATCAGAGTCCAGTCCAAGCCGGGAATAAACAACATGAAGACTGCTTTAGAAAAAAGGTTATAGTTTATTGAACAGAAGAGCCAGACAGAAAGATGGCTCTGGAAAAAACTGACCACATGTAGCAGGGAGTGGTGGGTTTTTATACCTTCTTGAGCTTTTGTTTGGAGTTGTTCCTGTGGTATGAACTTTGACCTGAGTCTGAGTGTGCCTTTCTGGTATTCTGATGGTGGTGGGTTAATCCTATTATGTCCCAAAGGTCATATCCTGCTTCCCTGGGGCTGGGGCTGATGACAGTTGGATTTTTGGTGTGAGGGATTGTTGATTCTAGGGATATTTATCTTTCTAATCCCAGCTTCCTGACTCCAATCTTTCTGACAAGATTATCACATCTGGATTTCTGCAGACCTGGTTTCTGTTTGGGGCAGTGAGACTTGGGTGTGGGGGTTTGTTTCTGCCTTTAAGATCCTTTGGGGAACTATATTCTGCCTTTTTAATATTTCCCAAAATATTTCTTTCTCTGGATTCTTCCCACAACTGTTAAAACTACACCAAATAAAGCCACAAAATAATACAAGCAAAATAAAACATCTAAATAATATTCGCTAAATAAATACCTTAATCACCAGGAGGTTGTGTCTATAGTAACATACTTCCTCTTTTGTTTTCAATTGTCCTTGATTACAAACATCAAGATAAAATAAAACATTACGTTCTGTATGTTTCTTACTTTTATTTAAAGGCTAAAACAAATTAACATGGAAGGGATCAGAGCAAGCTGCTTAATTTGTGGAGTCTAGGTATAAAATGTTAAAATAATGGTCTGAAGTCATGGGCTAAATTTATCAAATATTTACAGAGGGAAACTGTATCCCAGGCTATAACTATAGCAATTAAGTTGCTATAATATAACTAAACAAATTAATAATTTCAGCACAATATAAAGCTCACCCACAACATTTGCGAGATTAAAGCTGAAATTGGTTCAAGCAATTTGCTGTGAACACTTACTGTACCTGAAACGTTGGTTGTTAAAATAAATTGGTCTTCAGTGGATACATTAATTAAATTCTGAATTGGAGAGAAAAGAGGTAATCTAAAACTTTTTATTACATTATGGGTTTTTTGTTTGTAAACAACCCACCCAAATGAGAACCCACTGACTTCTCTGAGCTGGATTGCTGACTGACTTCTCTGGAGGAAAACGGAGGAGGAGGAGGAGGAGGAGGAGGAGGAAGAGGAGGAGGAGGAGGAGGAAACACAATGTTATAAAGGTGGTTAGAACCACATTATTATCTGAATATGTCATTTGCTACTTCTTATTTCTATGATGTCCAAAAATGAGAATAAGAAATGCCCATAAAAGTTAATATAACATGGAATTAAGCGATTATATGTTCTCTCCCTCCAAGTTATAACCTAGCAAAAAGATATAACCCCTACACAAATACATACAAAAGGTAGTAATGGAGAAAAGATACTCATTCTCCCTGACTTAATTATTGTTTAAGTGAGAAAAATCTCCCTTGACTCAAACTCAATATTTTGGAACATCTACTGTAGTTCTTTGGGCAACAATGTGGACATGGAGTAGTATTTTAGAAGTATTATACTTCTTATAAAATGGGGCAAAGCTTATTGAGAAAGAAAATAGCTTATCTCGGACCTGAAATATTACTCATTGAAGTCAGAGGAGAGGATTAGGCAGATTTAAATTCCCATTTTTAAACAACAACAACAACAACAACATATATTTCTCAGATTGCAACAATTTGAATTCCAACTAAGATTATTTCTTAGCCAAACCAAACACTCAGTATAGAGTGATGTTTTCAAATCGGAATAATCCTTATGAGTGGTTACTCTGCTGAGCACATACTGGAGAGTAAAGGGATATTGGGGTCAAAATGTATTCTTTATTGTTCACTTTGGTTCACACTGCTGTTCCATATCTCATCCTTAGCAGTTATGAAAACAATGTTTTATGAGATTCATTAGCTTACGAACCTGGAGCTGTGACTGATTTATATTATGGAAAGGAATTAAATCACTTGAACATCTTCCTCAGCTTGGCAAACTCAACAATAAGGACAGATATGATTATTCCTTTCTAACATATTTTTTTTCCTGCTGCTTGTTCCCACAATATAGGATACTCCTAATTCTGCTACAATTGTTGTTGGAACAAAAGTAAAGACATAGATACTTTAAAAAAAATTCAAAAAGAAGAGAATTCTTTAATATACATCTATCAATTGCAGCCTCATTGTAAAAATATTTTTATTCAGATTTGATCTGATTATTGTGAAAAAAAAACACAAAATAATTACTTTTGTTTTTACTATCTAGAACAGGCACGTCAAACTTGCGATGTCACCTGATGTCGCGTGAGGTATTGCAACTTTTCCCCCATTGCCGGCTTGATGCATCTGGCCTGCGGGCCGGTAGTTGTGTTTTTCCCATCCAGATCCAGGCACTAAGTTAAACTGGAGCATTCTGAGGTTGGATAAATGGTTGGTAAAATGAGGACCCAGATTCTTGGGGGCAATATGCTGACATTGTAACCTACACAGTACAGTTGTACTCAACCTGTAGTCTGAGGACCCCTGGGGGGCGGCGATGTCATCACAGGGGGTTCACAAAGACTTGAAGTCTTGGTGGTCCATGGCCATGATCCATGGGCCTTGGTGGCAGAGTGGTTAGAATGAAGTATTGAAGGCTAAATCTACTGACTGCCAGTGTTTGAGTTCTGGAACCTTCCATCCTTCCAAGGTCAGTAAAATGAGGACCCAGATTGTTGGGGGGCCATAGGCTGACTCTGTAAACCACTTAGAGAGGGCTGTAAAGCTCTGTGAAACGGTATATTAGTCTAAGTGCTATTGCTATTGCTATCCATGGCCAGATCCTGAAGTTGAAACTCAAATACTTTGGCCACCTAATGAGAAGGAAGGATTCACTGGAGAAGGGCCTAATGCTGGGAAAGATTGAGGGCAATAGAGGAAGGGGATGACAGAGAATGAGGTGGCTGGATGGAGTCACTGAAGCAGTAGGCGTGAGCTTAGATGGACTCCAGAAGATGGTAGAGGACAGGAAGACCTGGAGGAACGTTGTCCATGGGGTCGCGATGGGTCGGACACGACTTTGCAACTACAACAACAACAACAACAATATAAAAGCATTTCTGGGATGCCTGTTGTGTATGTTCCTTGACTTTGCCCAACTTGAAAAACTGACATCAGATGATTACTGAAAACCTCTACTTTAATCAATGTTCAAAGGAAACTTGCAGTGAACAATTAATGATGTATGAGAAAAATGTTTTTATCCTATAAAACACTGCTCAAATTAGGAAGAAGTAACTGATTACTTTTTATCATAGCTGATTAAGATTAGGGAGATGAGAGATTTAGAAATATGAAATACAAATAAAATTAATCAATAAAATATGTTTTATACAAGCCATTGTAGAGAGATCTTTACTACTGGGAGAAAGTCAATTGGGGCATATAAGATTCATGAAAGCTCACACTTTATTTATTTATTTTATTTTATTTTATTTATTTATTTGCCATCTATCTTATCATGGGGTTACTCTAAGCAGCTTACAACAATAAAAATGAAGAAATGAAAATAGGTGTAAACAAAACAGAAGTACAATAATAGACAATGATAAGCAGTAAACAATGGTAAAGAGATGAAAATGATAGACAATAAACAATGAAAAAGAAAACAATTAAAATACATCAATATGGTAACAAAAGATGAACAGGTGGAAATCAGGAATCAAACGGGGAGGTGAGGTTTACCATCAATCCAGCAGCCACCTCCAGCATGAAACCCCCATTGGGCCCCCAGACCACAATTTCTTTTAAAAAAAAACCTCTATATTTATATAATTTATAGGCCATCTAAATTCTAATAATTATTGATAGCTTGGGAATTGTATAGAGAATACTGTGACATTCACAGTACATCTGAAACACATAAAATCTATACATCAAACAATGAAAGAGATTAACACAAAACATAATAATAATAATAATAATAATAATAATAATAATAATAATGATGATGATGATGATGATGATGATGATGATGATGATGATGATGATGATGATGCTGGTGGTGGTGGTGGTGGTAGTGGTGGTGGTGGTGGTGGTGGTGATGATGTTGGAAGGGACCTTGGAGGTCATCTAGTCCAATCCCCTGCTCAGGCAGGAAACCCTATACCAGTGATGGTGAACCTTTTAGAGACTTGAGTGCCCAAGAACCACCCTGCCCCACATCACCCCCGCGCCGCCCCTGCACCGCCCCAATCTGCTCTGCTCCACCCTGCCTTCCACCCTGCCCACCCACAGGGCTACCCACCACCTCCACAGCCCGCTGCAGCAGATCGCCCAGGTGGCCCAGCAGTGCCATGGTGGCCATGCCATCCTTCTGCACCCTGCAGCATCATCTGCATGCAATGGGACACAAGGGCGGAGTCTTGTCCCCATTGCCTGGCTGCCATATCTTTGGCTGCTCTGCTTCGCACAGGCCGTGACTCTCCTCTGGGGGGCTGCTGGTGAGGAGGGGGCCACAGGGGGAAGGCAGAGCTGGGGCAACAGTGTGCGTACCCACAGAGAGGGCTCTGAGTATCGCCTCTGGCATGCGTGCCATAGGTTCACCACCATTGCCCTATACCATTTCAGACAAATGGCTGTCCAGTCTCTTAAGAACTTCCAGTGTTGGAGCATTCACAAATTCTGGAGGCAGGTTGTTCCACTGATTAATTGTTCTAACTGTCAGGAAGTTTATCCTTAGTTCTAGGTTGCTTCTCTTCTTGATTAGTTTCCATCCGTTGCTTCTTGTCCTGCCTTCAGGCACTTTGGAGAATAGCTTGACTCCCTCTTCTTTATGGCAGCCCCTGAGATATTGGAACACTGCTATCATGTCTCCCCTCTTCCTTCTCTTCATTAAACTAGACATACCCAATTCCAGCAATCGTTCCTTATATGGTTTAGCCTTCAGTCCCCTAATCATCTTTGTTGCCGATGTTTGATGGTTAACGTTAAAATATAAATGCACTAAGAAAAAGCTCTGGTTTCTTGAAGGGGCTAATCTGATTTCGATTGGAAGACCATTCCAAAGGACTGTCATTCTTTTTAATGGAAGACTATCAGCTGTTTTTTCCCAAGATAATCATATTATGTGGACCAGTTCCAATTGAGGTAACCAGTACAGATAATCCTTGATTTATAACCAGTTACTTAATGACCACTAAAAGTTATGATGGATCTCTTAAGCTACTTAAGATCTGTTTTCAGAATTATGATGGCCACACACATCCCTGCCCAAGATCACATAATCACATTTTGAGTGCTTGGCTACTGGCTCACCTTTATAACTATTTGCCATAAAGCAGAGGTCCCCAACCTTTTGGGCACCAGGGACCGATTCCGTGGAGAGAGGTTTTTCTGCGGACCGGAGGGTGTGTGGTTTTGTGTGCTACCTGCATCTTCCGGGTGGGGCTTTGCTTATTTGGGCGGACCAGTTGCTGGCATGCCGCGGCCCGGTACTGGTCCACAGACCGGGGGTTAGGGACCCTTGCCATAAAGAATCCTGCAACTTGCAACTTTTTGGGGGGAGGAAGGGCATTTCTGATATTTACTTCTAGTTTCTGGCAAAAAATCAAAAATGCCCATTGGAGAAAATGGATTTACTTAATGATCACTGCATTCACTTAACAAACATCCTAACAATGGCCATAACTTTGAATACAATCACATGATGCCTCAAGTTATGACTGTAATGACTTTAGGCCATAATTCCAGGGTCAATTCTAGTCATAAGTTGAAGACTGGTTGCACTTTTGCACAATTTGTGCTAAAGTTCAAAGTCAATACTTCAAACTGAACTAGAGAGCAATTGAAAGCCACAACAGGTTTAAAGCAGATGCTTTTAACGATGGGTGCCACTGTATTTTCAATCAGACATAGATTCCAAATAAGACAGTCCCCTATAAAGCACATTGTAGTAATCTATAAAGCATATTGCAATAAACTAGGTAGCAATGAGTTATTATTGTTTGGCCCTCTTGTATGAGATATGGCTGCAATTGGCATCCCAGCCAGAGCCTCATTGCTATGACTTCTACTTGCTAATCTAAGCCCTGCATATATTTTTGATGTAAACATATATATAGTTCAAAATAAATGGTCAAATCTGGAACATTTTTTTTCTTTAACCAAGTACAATTTCTGTGGTTAAAGCTTATTTTTTACAGTAAGGACTGGAAGCATCTTTTTCTATAGATACCTCAGATTCCTGGGAGGCATTTTGAAAAGATGATGGTGAAACTTCCTGACTTGAAGGAAATCAACTGTTTTCAACTCTCATCCTTTTAACATGCCTCATGGCTATCACTTCCTTACTTTATTGTTGATGCTGATAAGCTAGGACATCTAAAATTCCACCATAGCTAAAACTCCATCTGTTGTTATAGAAACCACTTTCCTTATTGTTGCTTCTCATCTAGTGACATATTTCTGAAAATCATCATAATAAGCATCACTTTCACTTAATTTTATCTTTATTGGGACCACCATTAAAATAGCAAAATTTGACATCAATGTCAAAGATAAAGGGACACTTTTCTTCTCCTTGGTTTGTTTTTTATTATGATCCAACATCAGTGAAGCTTGAAGAATTAGAACAAAAATAGAAGTATTTGTCAGTTTTTGCCACCTTCTAAATTTTGCAACACATTTTTTTTTAAAAATGTGCATCTTCCTGAAAATTATTCACAAGAATACGCAAATAGAAGAAAATGGTGGTTTACAAGCTAACTAACTCCTACTGTCATTGGTTTTACATTTGCATTTCATATTATCTTTATTTCATATCATGTTAGGTGGATTGGGCTGAGAGAGACTGACTAGCCCAAAGTCACCCAGCTGGTTTTTATGCCTAAGGAAAGACTAGAATTCATGGTATTCTGGTTTCCAATTCAGCCCCTTAACCTTTACACTAAAATGACATTCTGCACCAGACAATGGATGAGTTTGTGGCAGTGCTGGGATTTCTCAGTACGCTCAAATAAAGAAATCCCCCAAGATTTCCGCTTATGTGAAGGATCACTCGCAAGAAAGATATATTTTGGTTTGGAGAAGATGTATAGATTATATTGAGCGTAAATATGGGACTAAAAAATATCATTTGGTTTTTGAGTGAATTTTAGAGTATTATTGTTGTATAAAGGCTAGAATATTTTATTTAGTATTATTTTTAATTATTAAAGTGTTGTTATTATTATTGTTTTTAATAATTGTATATCTGTTTAAAAGAGAGTTAAAGGAGGTTATAGATATGTTATTTTAATAGTTGATTAATGTTAATTAGAGTACGATTATGTTATTGTTAACCCTGTGATGGGCACTGGGAAGTGATGGGGGAGGGAGGGGGGGTGGAAGGGTGGGAAGGGGAAGGGGGGATTCATATTGTAAAATTTTATAAAATTTTCAATTAAAAAATAATAATAATAATAATAAAGAAATCCCAAAACAAACATCTTAACCCAGGGGTCTCCAACCTTGGCAACTTTAAGACTTGTGGACTTCCACAAGTCTTAAAGTTGCCAAGGTTGAGGAACCCTGTCTTATCATTGGTTGGCTACAAATCATATTTTTATCAACTTGGCAGGTCCACTATGGTTATCAAGCCCCAAAGTATATCCTCTATTGCCTATCAGATTTGCATGGAAATGAAATCGTACAGCCATTTCTTAACAAACCATTTAATCTCTTTGTCCTTCCCCTCTAGTGCACAAGGTCAAAATGCTGCATTACAATTATTTAAATGGAAAAAGATCTTGCTAAGAAACAGCTGAAAGAGAGAAAGAGAATGAGTTGACATAAACCTGGGCCAGAGAGTAGAATTGCATTCTCTGTAAACTACCCATCATTTGTGCAGTCAAGTCTTCTCTCTCACTGCATTAATTATTGGGCTTTCTAGCAAATTAGCAAAGAGGGGAAAGAAAGGTGACTCATTAGCTAAAGAAGAAGAAGAGCTAATGAAATGCATAAAACAATTGCTTTGAGTGTCAAACCCAATTAAAAGTCCTGTATGATAGGAACCATTCATTTACTCTTTAAATAAATAAACAAATGAGAGAGAGAGAGAGAGAGAGAGATATCTAATAATCGGTTTAGTTGTGTGACATGGATATGTACTAGGCTGATAAGAAGAACAGCATCTACATCTTCCTGAGCCTCAGTTATGATGTAGCTCATTACATTAGCACAAAAAAAGCAGGAAATAAATTACCAAGGTGTATTCAGGCATGGCTAGAGATTTGACAGCACCTACCCTGTGGAAAATCCATCATTCTGAAAGGGGGTTGCCGGCTGAAGGGAAGAGCTTCAATGGAATTAAATTCTTAAAATAGAGGCTCTGTGGTTTCTACCTCTTCGCATCAGATGCAAAGAAGTATGTCATAAATGCAAAGTGTTATTGGACAGAGCTGCTTTCTTTCCTCAGCCAGGATCTTTAATTTGTGTCTCATAAATAAGGCAAGGTAATATATATGCAGCAACTCACACTTCAGAGCGTATGGAGAAAGCCTCCACAGAGCACTAATCTTTTTGAATCAGCACCTGATGCACACACATTGGTGTGGGTGTATGCTTTCATTTCAAATGTGTACTTGATCAATGTCAATTTCATAAATTCACCATAGTGGAATAAATGTTTAATAAATGCAAGGGCTGTGCGTGAAAATTCTGTCTCTTACCATTCTGGGTGAAAAAAAAAATGACAGGTTTACCAAAATAATAACTCTGCCAAAGGGCCCTAGTTATTGTAAAATATTAACACAGATTATTACCATATTTATTTCTTTTTGTACTGCTAGTGATTTCCTTCCATTGTTGGCAACAATGAAAAACTTGCAAAGAACATGTAAATTAGTAGGGCCGTTATTCAGTCTTTGGAATGTTACGCTGTTTACTAAGGAAAGTTGTAAAATAAAATGGAACTCATTGAATAACCTTTTAGAATATTAATGTTAGTAGCCTATTTCATTGTACAGACATTCATTAGAGGAAGGTGCAATGCCAAGTATTATGTGTTCTCTAGCAATATGAACATTTCCGAATTGTATAAAGCATACAAAGAAAACTGGACATGTTAGTTGTAGGAGAAGGAATGGCAGAGCCTGGAGGTGGAGTCAAAAGAGGAAATAGCCTGGAGTCATTATGTTCCCATAAGCAATCTATGTTCAACCCAACTTGAATTCTGTTTACCCTCATCTAGAGCCAAATTAATGCTGACCATTAGTTGACTAGATTCTGTATAGGCACAAGCAATAAATCAGCTTGCTTGGTTATTTACTTATTTGCATATTTGCATATTTGTTTGTTTGTTTTTCATATTTCTTTACCACTCATCTCCCTCAGAGAGGCGCTCTGGGCAGTGTGCAATATAATGAATAAAATTAACATTAATATCACAGTAATTTAAGATTTAAAAAGCTTTAAAATTATAAAAATAACATAAAATTTTCAAAATATGAAAAATTCCAAGATGGGGGGGGTTGTTGTTAATACAGGCAAGGGGCAGCACCCATGGTTCCAGTCAGTCCCATGGTTGTTTGGGCACCTGTGCCCCCCATGTAAGACTATGCAGCCATGTTTTGATCCCTTTGCAGAAGGCCAAGAGATTGGGGGCTTTCTTTACCTCTGAGGGCAGGATGTGCCACAATGTGGGGGCAGTGGCAGAGAAGGCCTTCTTCCTAGACCTGGCCAGTTGAAATTCTTTGACTGACAGAGTTTGTAGCATATCTTCCCCTGCCTGAATGCTTAATTGGAACTTAATGTGTGATCTTGATCATTTCCACCTAACATTAGTTTACTCTAGAAAAATAATGATTCCAGCTGCATTCTGGGTCCAGGAAAATCACACACACATGCACACACACACACACACACTTGGCATTACTTGGCATTACAAGACAAGATAGAAAGACCTGCACATGGATTAGAGAACAAAGGAGAGTATACAATATCTTCAAGAGAGTAAAATAATTGAAATGGAAATGGGATGGTCACATAGCAAGAAGAACTGATGGCAGAAGGACCAAGGTGGTCATAGAATGGATCCCACTTGATAAAAAGCATCCATGAAACAGACCTAAAACAAGATGGCTTGAGAATTGGTAAAAGAAAGCTCAGGATTGTATTGGTTGGAAACATGCGGAAGAGGCCTTCATCCTGCAGTGGATAGACAATGACTAAAATGATCATGATATATGTTATAGTTATAGTTGTATAGCTATTGGTATAATTATAGAGACTGTATATATAGATATAGAAGATTGATCTTGCCTAATAATGAAATGTGCGTAATTAATTCTGAGAATGCTTGAACTTTCTACAGTATGTCTACATGAACTCAAGACTGTAACTCATTCTTTTTAAAGAGTCAGACAGGAGAGATGGATTCCAATAATTTCCTTTAAATAATTAAGACAGCGGTTCTCAACCTATGGGTCGTGACCCCATTTGGGGTCGATCGACCATTTCATGGGGGTCGCCAAGCAAGGCTGTCCGCCATTTTTTTGTGCATTTTTTTCCCCTTTTCCGGCGGGTGCCTTACCTCCCTTGGGCTGGGCCAGCTGGTGGTCGGCCTGCTCCGTCTCTGCCGCTTGCCAGCTACGCCTCGGCCGGCGCAAGGGGCGGAACCATGCATGCGCGGCGCTCCTGGGCAGGGAAAGTCCTCGACTTACGACCGGTTGGGTAGTCCTCGACTTACGACCGGTTTAGTCCTCGACTTACAACCGGTTGGGGTTCCCGGCATTAAAAAGGTTGAGAACCACTGAATTAAGATGACTCCAGATTCCCTGTAGGTGTTCAATATGCATGTGTGAAAGTATTTGTACATATGCATATCTGTCTGCATGTTCATGTCTCATGTCTATGTGTAAGTAGTCCCCACTTAAGTGGTGTCTTAGTGAAATGCAGGACTAGAATCCCCATTAGACTAAAAGGACAACGTTTCCCTACCTGTTCCAAAAATCAAGATTCAGAAAATTCTGTATTCATTTTTCATAACTAGGACAGATGCAATATTCCTAGATTAATCACTTTTCTCTGAGTACAAGTTTGTTCAATTCTTTTCAATTCATGAATGTCTGCCGTGCATTTCTGTGCATCTCCATAAAGGCATAATCTTTTTTTTACATGCTACTGCCCCATGAAATATACATATCACAAGCAATTATCTTCACGATACCTGTTCTTAATTTGGAAATTTTCTTGAAATATTTCCTGACACATGCAGATACTTTTTTTAAATAAAAAAAACATATAACTGTAGAAACCAGATCCGTTTTGGATTAAAATGAGAACCAAATCAATTTGGTTGCTTGCTTGGACTTTTAAAATGTGCAGAAGAAGCACTTCTGAAGATGACCCAGTTTTGAGAGACTCGCACTTTACAATATTGCAATACATAAAACTAAGGCACAACTTTACTTTACTTAACTGATCTATGCAGCCCCAAATTGAACAGCCCTGCAGTCCATGATCATTAAAGAGATATATCTACCTCATATTTATTAAAGAGATTAGTAATCTTCCCTACTTATATTTACACAAGATTACTTATGCAGTGGAGGAGATTATTTTATTTTTTTTCAGAATATGGTCGATTTTGTCAGAAGCCAGAGCTTTGGTGATGCACCTGCAGCCTCAGAGGTTTCTCTTGTGTTAAATATATTACATTTAAATATCTTGGGACTCATCCAGCCACTCTTATATAATAAGTCTTTTGTCACTTTCAGGAAATTCTTAAGCATACAAAGACAGAGCCATTTTTCTAGACTTCTCAACGTTTCTATTATGTCTTTCTTGGCAGCCCTGCTATCAGTTCTGCTTTATTGCGTTCCAGTTAAAGCCTTTCCCAATATTGACTACAATTTTATAACTTCTCACTTTTGCCCACTTTTCTGACTCATCCTCCACTCATACCCTAAAATGTGCAGCTTGCATTTTGTTATATTAGAAATCAATGAGTGTCTAGTAAATGAATACAGATGCAGCAATAACAGTGATAGATGAATAGCTGTGCTTACAAGAATTCATCAGGGGAAAGGGAAAGGACTTTGATATAGGTCAGGGGTCTTCAAACTTGGCCCTTTTATGACTTGTGGACTTCAACTCCCAGAATTCCTCAGCCAGCGTGCCTGGCTGAGGAATTCTGGGAGTTGAAGTCCACAAGTCATAAAAGGGCCAAGTTTGAAGACCCCTGATATAGGTGATTCACTGTAGTGTGAAAGAATATCTCCCACAGACTGTGCAATCTACTCCTCGAGAAATGAACTTAGATTCCATTCTTTCTGTCTATAAGAAACGTTGAGATTACCACTTTAGCCACACTGCAACCTTAATTAGTTTACATACCTTGTTTTACCTTTTTGTATTATTATTATTTCTTCTTCATTTAAGGCTGTGATCTGCACTGAACAAAAAAGATAGCTATGTACAGAAGGGATTAAAAGGGGAAAACCTTCAGACATCTGTATCTATCATTTCAAAAATGGAGAAGGAGGGAAGGAGAGAAGATTAAGGATGTTGAGTATAATGTTGCAACTATCAAATTTAAATAAAGGTTGTTGTTGTTGCTGTTGTGGTGGTTTTGGTTTACCGGAAACTAGTTTTGATCATCAGTCATAAAGTCAATTGATTTTTCAAAACCCTGGAAATGTACTCTTGAATCATAATGAAAGAGACCATTTTGGCCACTGACTCTCTTCTGCCCAGGGCAGATAACCCTTTTAAAGCATTTTGGTAGTTCTGTTTAAAGATATTGAATGGAATGGAACTCATCCTTGGCCTTGTTAATTATTTGCATTGTCAAGATCTCATACCATTAGAATTTATTTTTTTTTGCCCATGATTGAATTAGAATCTGTTTCACTGTAACTTAAATCCATTATTCTCCTATCCATTGAAATGATAAGAAATCATGCATTCTTGTTGTATTTTGCAACATTCTTTCAGATACTTAAACAGTATTATCATAACTCCCCTTGGTTTCTTTCTTTCTTTTTTTCAAATCTCTGAATCACTCTTCATAAATCACTTAGTTTCTAATTCTCTCATCTTCTGTGAACTTGTCTTTATGAATATGTCATTGGCCTTCTATGAACTTGGCCAAATTTGTCTGACCCTTTAAAGCACAGAATACCAAAAATAATAATACAGATAGGATATGAACCATATTTAAAGTAGTGGTGAGTTACTAAACTAGTAACCTCCTATTATGCTGCTGTTTATGGCAGGTTAAATTTGTACTTGCTTGTTTTGCAACCAATTCAGAACTGTTATTTGGGTTTGTAAAAATGGTGATGATTCTTCACTACAGATTTTAAAAATAGAGATCCTTAGTATTTCACTATTTTAGGTTCTAATGTGACATAATTTAATATGCAAGTGGTAACCTCTGAAGGGGAAGACAGATTATAATTAAGATTGGAGTCTGCATAAGGAACATTTAATTATATCTTTCCTTGACAAGGATTCCACCTTTGAAGTTTGTACTGAAACTTCATTTTATCCAGCAGGAAAAATTTCCCCATAATTGTTTTCCAGACTATAGCAAGGAGTGAAAATTATAAAATTCCAATGCTTACTTGGTGAAATCTCAGTGAACAAAATAATTATTTTCTCAGTTAATTCTTTTTTTATTTAAATATCATATCTAGTTTGGTCTTCATATGCATGTTCCAGATAGGGATTAGATTAGATTGGTGGGTCAGTGGTTAGAATGCAGTATTGCAGGCTAACTCTGCCCACTGCTAGGAGTTCAATCCTGACTGGCTCAAGGTTGACTCAGCCTTCCATCCTTCCAAGATCAGTAATGTTGGGGGCAATATGCTGACTTTGTATACTATTTGAAGAGGGTTGTGAAGCACATGAAGAGAAGGACTAGTGATGACATGATAGCAGTGTTCCAATATCTCAGGGATTGCCACAAAGAAGAGGGAATCAAGCTATTGTCAAAGCATCTGAAGGCAGGACAAGAAGCAACGAATGGAAACTAACCAAAGATAGAAGAAACCTAGAACTAAGAAGAAATTTCCTGACAGTTAGAACAATTAATCAGTGGAGCAACCTGCCTCCAGAAGTTATGAATGCTCCAACACTGGAAGTTTTTAAGAAGAGACTGGACAGCCATTTGTATGAAATGGTATAAGGTTTCCTGCCTGAGCCGGGGGTTGGACTAGAAGACCTCCAATGTCCCTTCCAACTTTTTTATTACTATTGCTATTGCTATTGCCATTACTATTACTATTATTATTGAGGATCATCGCTCAGTCAGCCAGATGTTCAGACTGGATTTGGCATTTTTGTCTACCTATCGAGTCCTTACCAAGGACCTGGGATAGGCAGATGTGGATATTTGATGGTATTACAGATATTGTCACAGGATGGAAGCAGTTCCTAGCAAGGATGACTTTTGCAATTGACTAATGGCGGATTTGTAAATGATAATGGTGTTCAAGTGGTGCTCCAGTTGTTTTGGGATTGTACCCAAGGCACCTGTTATTATTGGTACTACCCTTTTGACATATTCAAAACTGAAGTATGGAATGATAGATATGTGGGAACTGTAAAGTTGAGGTTTTATTAATTTTGAAAACCTGCCTTAGGATACTAGGACTATTTATTATGATAAACTATGAACAGGGTAAGGGAGAGAAGCTGGGACAAAGAAAACAATTTGGGGAATGGCCAGGATATTTTTTCCTGCCTTCTCAGATAGTCTGGGGGGGAAAAGATGGAAAATTGCACAGGACTTCTCTAGTATTGCTGCTGAACAGGTGGAGTAAAGTGTTATTTTAAATATATATATTACAGTATTCCATACATCATTTGAATTTCCTTTCATATAACACAGCAGATGCACTGTGAAAGGAAGGATAGATAGAAATATGGTTCAATATGTTGTGCCAAAATTTTCTTCTGCTTTTTTTGACAATTCTAATTCAGTTCAATAGAAAAAGAAAATGCATTATTTATTTATTCATTCATTCCAATGGAGGGGGAAAAAAGTATTTGAAAAGGATGTAAGTTCTGGCAGTTTCCTTAGTTACATACTGGCCAAGAGGTTGTGTGTGAACATCTTATTTATTATAATCCTTTCAGCGGTGTACAGCATCTTTAGCTTTCCCCATTTCAGTTCAGTTTTATGTCACCATGGGAGGAATTCCTCTTGTAGGCCCTTTTCTGAATAGGAAGTAAAAACAACAGGAGAGGCTGATCAAGATATATTTAACAGAAAGAAGCACAACAAGCTTGCTGTAATAACTGCATGAAAAGACTGCCAAAAGAAAAATGCAAATCAAGTATCTGTCACCCTAAGAAAGCAAAAGAGAGAAATGTCTACAATTTTACAAAAGAAAAATATGTTTGCCCAACTGGAAGATATAATGGATAGATCAGGAATCTTCGAACTTGGCCCTTTTATGACTTGTGGACTTCAACTCCCAGAATTCCTCAGCCAGGCATGCTGGCTGAGGAATTCTGGGAGTTGAAGTCCATAAGTCATAAAAGGGCCAAGTTTGAAGACCTCTGGGATAGATGCAAAGCTGAGGAACAGGATGTAACTTAGCAGCTCTTTGGATGGAAATTGACCAGGAAATGTTGATATTAGAGGCTTCTGTAAATCTAGAGGTCTGGCACCTAATGATGACTCCTAAATTTTCCATAAGTGTAGCCATGTCTCTCTTCAAAGGAAAAACAAAAGATGCGCCTGAAGTAATTTAATCCATTTCTCTCTATCCCCGCTTTTGAGGTGTCTGTGTGCTCCTGATATTGATCTTAACCTTACCATCATACACTCTAAACCCCCTTGAGCCTAACAAACAAAGTTTAAAGAGAGAAATCTGGAGTTGTTATTTAAGGCATCTTCACAAATCAGGGAAATTCCCTGCTCTCATTCAATGGAACAACCTATCTCCAGAAGTGGTGAATGCTCCAACATTGGAAGTTTTTAAGAAGAGACTGGACAACCATTTGTCTGAAATGGTATAGGCTTTCCTGCCTGAGCAGGGGGTTGGATTAGAAGACCTCAAACATCCCTTCCAACATCATCATCATTATCATCATCATCATCGTCATCTTCATCGTCATCATCATTGATCATCACATAGTCAGCCAGATTTTCAGACTGGATTTGACATTTTTGTCTACCTAGCGAGTCCTTACCAAGGACCTGGGCTACGCAAATGTGGATGTTTGATGGTGTTACAAATATTGTCGCAGGATGGTAGCTGTTCCCAGTAAAGGCGTCTTTTGCAATTGACTGATGGCAAATTTGTCAATGCCAATGGTGTTCAAGTAGTGCTCCAGTTTTTTGGGGATTGCACCCAAGGTGCCTATTACTATTGGTACTACCTTGCTTGCCTTTGCCACAGTTGTTCTATTTCTATTTGTAGGTCTTTGTATTTTCTTATTTCCTCCAGTTATTTGTCATCTGTTCTGCTGTCTCCATGCACTGCCACATCCACTATCCAGACTACTACTACTACTACTACTACTACTACTACTACTACTACTACTACTACTATTATTATTATTATTATTATTATTATTATTATTATTATTATTATTATTATTATTATTATTATTATATTCCAAAGGAGCTAGAAACTTTGTAGATAACCAGGCAAAGCCTAAGGGAGGGGTCAAGCAGGTCATCAGCCTTGACTCCCTTTGTGCCCATAAGACAACTAAATGAAGCCCACCTTGAATTTCCTTGATCCTTATCTATCAGCAATTTACTTTGACCATTAGTGGTTCAGATTCTTGTAGCAAGCATGCAATAAACCTTTATTCGTTTGAACCACTCTGACTCCTGATTTTTTATGCTTGACAGATTTTCTTTTTGAGTGGCAAGTAATGGCGATGTAATTAGCTTCTTGAGGCAGAGCCAACCTGTTTCATACATTTGTCCCAAGTGGGAATGTTGCAAGTTCTCAGTCCATATTTTATAAAGTTTTTAGGACATGGGGTTTTAGCAGTTTGGATCCCTACCCTGAGAAATAACACCCAAACCATCATGTCAGATCAGCAACAGTCCTGGCTTACTTCTAGAAGACAGTCAAGGCAGAACTTTCCTGAAGTGCTTTGGAAGATGAGAATGATTGTCTGAGCTGGTGCTATATCACATTAAAGTAATTATCAATGAAGGAGAATATTTGTAGCTCAGGGTTGACATGAGGGGTCCTTGGAGTTCTCTGAGCTTGCTTGTTTTCTTGCAGATGTTTCATTACCCTAACTAGGTAACATCATCAGTGCATCATCCTAAGCAAACCAAAAGACCCAGCAACTTCAGAAGAAAAAATGGGAGTCATCTACAACATACTGTGTAAGAACTGCAACAGCCATTATGTAGACAAACAGGTAGAAGACAGCAGAACGCATCCATGGACATCAACTGGCAGTCAAAGGCATGATGAAAATTCTTTAATTTCACAACATATAGACAGATTTAACCATAGTTTTAATTGGGAAAATGTGACAATCCTAGACCAGGCCAAATCCAAAAATGCCAGGGAATTTCTAGAAGCCTGGCACTCTGACAAATCAGCCATCAATAGACACATAGACACAAAAAATATCTATAGACTATGCAAAGGAGACAATCAACCAGCCCCAAAGAGAAAAAAAAACCAATATTCTTGCCTTTTTGATGAACTGAAAAAAAGTCAAGCAACATCATTTATAATAGTATCATAACTTGCTGAAAAAGAGCTATCTATAGCAGTGTCTTTGTCATTTCCTTTCATTCAAGAAATAAACAATATTTGTTATGCAAAATTGCCCCACTAACAAATCAACTAAAATTTAAAAAAATAAATATATATTTAAGCATGATCTAATTAAAAGTGATTAATTGGATTTTTGCAGCAATTAGAATGACTAGCTGTATCATACTAGCTGACTGCATGTGTTAAATTGGACAGGAAGAAAACCAAAATACATCTTATTTCAATACAAATAAGATGTTTTTAGAGGCAAGGGATTTTTAAAAAAGTGATGCCGCAACAAACAATCAAAGGAGAATTTTAAAAAAGTAACATTGCAAATCTATATTCTTTTAAAACTGTCGCTGCGCTCATAGGCATGTTAGTTTTGTTCCTTCAAAATTGGGGAAAAACTTCTCAGATGACGTTGTTCAGGGTTAGTTAAGCTCATGATGTCAGCTGATGACCATATTCAAGTATTGTCTCAAACCAGCGGTGTCAAACTCGCAACGTCACATGATGTGTCACGATGTATTGTGACTTTTTTTCCATTGCCGGCAATGGAGTAGGTGCGGTTTTGCTATGATGCATCTGGCCCGCAGGCCGGCAGTTTGACACCCCTGTCTCAAACTATCCTTTTTTTCCCCTTGACCTTTCCCACTAACTATCTGGAATGATTTTCAATACACATGGAAGAAGACAGCAAAGAAAATAATCCCTGGGCTTCTCTTCAGGTTTTCTAGTCCGCGTTGACCATGCTAGAGCTCCTATTAAACAGCATGCTCTAGCATGAATGTGACCATGCTAGAGCTCCTATTAAACAGCATATAATAATAATAATAATAATAATAATAATAATAATAATAATAATAATAATAATAATAATAATGATGATGATGATGATGATGATGATGATGATGATGATGATGATGATGATGATGATGATGATGATGATGATGATGAAGTTGGAAGGGACCTTGGAGGTCACCTAGTCCAACCCCCTGCTCAGGCAGGAAACCCTATACCATTTCAGACAAATGGCTGTCCAGTTTCTTCTTAAAAACTTCCAGTGTTGGAGCATTCACCGCTTCTGGAGGCAGGTTGTTCCACTGGTTCACTGTTCTAACTGTCAGGAAGTTTCTCCTTAGTTCTAGGTTGCTTCTCTCCTTAATTAGTTTCCATCTGTTGCTTCTTGTCCTGCCTTCAGGCGCTTTGGAGAACAGCTTGACTCCTTTTTCTTTTTGGCAGCCCCTGAGATATTGGAACACTGCTATCATGTCCCCCCTCATCCTTCTCTTTGTTAAACTAGACATACCCAATTCCAGCAACCGTTCCCTATATGTTTTAGCCTCCAGTCCCCTAATCATCTTTGTTGCTCTTCTCTGCACTCTTTCTAGAGTCTCAACGTCTTTTTTACATCGTGGTGACCAAAACTGGATGCAGTATTCCAAGTGTGGCCTTACCAAAGCATTGTAAAGTGGTATTAATACTTCACGTGATCTTGATTCTATCCCTCTGTTAATGCAGCTGAGCACTGTGTTGGCTTTTTTGGCAGCTGCAGCACACTGCTGGCTCATATTTAAATGATTGTCCACTAGGACTCCGAGATCCCTCTCACAGTTACTACTATATAGCAGACACTGAACACCAATTGGGTCCTGAACCTTTATTGCCAGTGAATCCAACAGGCATTCTGATTCTCCCAACATCAAAATACCTAGCCCCTGGAGGACCTTTACTATGGCATAGCTCATAGAACATAGAATAACAGAGATGAAAGGGACCTTGGAGATCTTCTAGTACAGCCCCCTGCTTGAGCAGGAGTCCCTGTACCATTTTTGAAAGCCTCCGGTGATGGAGCACTCACAATTTCTGAAGGTAAGCTGTTCCATTGGTTGATTGCTCTCACCATTAGGAAATTTCTCCTTAGTTCTAGGTTGCTTCTCTTCTTGGTTGGTTTCCATCCATTGTTTCTCATTTTGCCTTTTGGTGCTTGGGAAAATAGTTTCGCCCCCTTGTCTTTGTAGGAGCCCCTCAAATATTGGAACACTGCTATCGTGTCTGCCCTAGTCCTTCTTTTCATTAGACTAGACATACCCAATTCCTATAACCATTCTTCATATGTTTTAGCTTCCAGCTCCTTAATCATTTGTGTTCCTTTTTTCTGCATCCCTTTGTGGTCTTCATGCTCGCCCTTCTGTTGCTCTGGATGCTGATACAGGAAAATTCCCTACCCAGAGAGATAAAAGTTCCTTTGATTTTGAACATATATATTAGAAAATTAGGATCGAAGAGCACAACAGTATACTCTTATGCTAAGCTTCCATTATAGTATATGCTTCAAGTTGTTCTATGGCTGAAAATTGGAGTCCAGAAATGCAAATATTTAAAATGACAGGTATAGCGGGATCTTATCAACAGAGAGGGAATGAAGTGGCTGTAAATTACAAATTAGAGAGTTAGAGTAAACTAGAAAGCCAGTCTGATGCAGTGATTAAGGCAAGCAGGAGACAGTGAGTTCTAGTATACCTTAGCTGGAAACCCAGACAGAAATAGTCTTGTTATCAGAAGCTTGAATAAAAGAATGAGGGTGGAGGGTGGATGACTGCAGTGCTATCTGCCCTATCTCTTTCACTCAAGGACTTTGAACCATACTTACACCCATCACAATAATACTATTGTGGATATTATCATGATTGCATGATGAGGTTTTCAGCAGCATTCACTCAGGGGGAGGCGTGGTGTAGGAGATGGCCAGGCTGAGTCCAAGGGAGGGGGTCAAACGTGTTATCAGTCTCAAGTCCCATCACAACCATAGGAGATCTAAGTCCAGCTCATCTTGAATCCTGTTGCCTCTACCACCAATTGACCTGCCAATTTGCTTTGACTGTTAGTAGTTCAGATTATTGTAGAGAGCTTTAGTGTACAATAAACCTATATATTCATTTGAACTGTGCCTGGACTCCTGATTTCCTATGTTTGACACATGGGAGAAGGATGGTTGCCTCCTGCCTCTAAGATCACCCAAAAGTTCCTCCATCCATCCCAATGTCTGTCACCTTTAAGCGGTTTGCTTCCCTTTTTGTCAACTGCAGATGTTCAATCTGAATGTTTTGATCAGACTATAGAAACAGAAATTTACTTAGACACTTGCCACAGAGAACTCTCTGAAGCTCAAGGTTCCTCTGATTTTCCATGATCAGAACACAAAAGAAATATGGATTTTGGATTAATGAAGGGGAATGTCTGGTTTTGAGCATTATTGTCGTTTGAAATACATGATCTCAGGAACCCAAGCAACAGTTCAGAGAAAATAGTGTATGAATTGGAATGTTACTATACATGATTACATTTTCTCTTTCTGAAGTGGAACGTATAGCACAAAGCTCACTTTCTTCAAAAATGGATTTTGTCGATTTGATTGGAAACCCAGCATTATGTTTTGCAAGAGATTACTCACAGTGTGCTTAAAAACAATCATTTAAATTAAATAATTTGAAGCGATTATGATGCTGAACTGTGAAAGCACTCTGGTAAAGACACTCTGCGTGAATTTGTCTCAGAATATTAAGGCAGTTTTATAGCTGATCTGACTAATTTACAGCTCAGCTGCAGCATGAAATCAACGGTTCAGGAGGATTCACATTGCAGCAATGGGATGGGTAGTTTTGAGACACTGATGAACAGAAGTCATAGCTCTATGGAAGAAACATTGTTTAATTGGTTTAGACATGTTTTTTTTTTTTCTGGGAAGAATAAGATGGTGGTAAATCCAAAACAGATGTAAAGCAGTTTTGAGCTCTTGCCTTCTGTCCCATTTTGTATTATTTAAGTGTCTTTAGGGCTATATATTTCCATGCCACTTAATGTTGAAGAATATTGAGGATTTCAACACACTAACAATTTATAACATCATCCAGCTATCCCTATGATGATAGATCATTATTGCAGATAGGCTTTATATTGTCACAGCAATGCTGTAAATCACTAGTCTGGATATCTAAACTATGAATAAAAGCAGAGGGGGAAAAAAAAAACCCAGCTGCTTATTTCTCAAAAGGAAGGAAGAGAGACGGGAACAATTTTGTCAAATAATTGCATTTGGTAAAAAAACCTGCTGCCAGTCCTAAAACTCTGAGGTAGGATAAGCCTCCTACATTTGCCACTGCACAATTCTTATCCTTAATTTATGTTTTAAATTGTAAATCCCGACATATGTTTTACAACTGAACTAAAAGCGATCTCTCCAAATGTTCAGCTTTCTTTCTGTCAGTTAGTGAAGTTGGACTTCCTTTTGCTGATAGAAATGATAGATTTCATCGTTTTGTAGTTCAGTATAGAAAATAGGCAGGAAAAAAGAGGAATCGTGGAGATGGTTCTTGGTTTCCTGAGGATGTATGTTTAGTGTCACTAGACTGGACAAATTTAATAACGCCTCAACAGCCAGTCAACTCTCTCCATGGCTGAACTGAAGACATAGACCCAGAGAAATAAACACACACAAACAGAGTGGCAACAGATACTACAATAACTTTGTGGCAGGAATAAACTTACCTTAAAAGCAAAGATACTGTAACTGAAAACTTTTGGATTTGCTTGTTGTTTCAATAATAATGATAAAGAACAACACATCAGACTGGCAATGTTCTCATTTACACTGCAAGGAAAAGATGGCTGACTCACTTACCTTTCCTCATCCCAAAAGTATGGTCGCCAAATCTTAAAATAGGCCCAATCTTCTCACATATTCTTAGATTCTGTTTGTTGCCAAAGGAAAAAATCCAGTTTTCAGAGTGCATTTTTGTTTTCCATCCAAAAGTAAAATAAAAGTAAATAAATAAAAAAGACAATTTGGCCTGATATGAAGGAGTTGCATTCTGTGAAGAGAAGGAGGAGAAAATGGGCAAGTTCATTGGCAAATAAACAGTACACAGGTCTAATTAAGGGCCATGGCAAAAGTGCAATTTTTAATCTCCAAAATTCTAGATTTGATTTGAATCTTTAACTGAGCTTTACACAAATAGGTGAAGAAGGGTCAAAATTATGGGAATATGGAAAAATGAGAAATATCTGTGATACAAAAAGTTCCTAATCATTTCTACCATTAAATGTATCAACAACAAACATGGAAATAGTCTATTTCCAATTTTGTTCTGTTTGCTTCTAAATAATCCTGCATTGTTCTTCCAAAAATTCATAATAAATACAGTGTGCATTTTCTCTCATAATGTATATCTGAATGTACAGTGTGTTCCACATAATATTTAACTAAATACTTTAATACAATGTTCTACATCTGGATGTAAACAATGAGCTGCCCATATTTGTGGATGAGTTTGAGTAGTAAAAATCCAGCTGTGAGAATGAAGAGGTTCATACATACTGAGTGGTCAGTCAAATGCAAATATACTTCAATTTATATGTGAAGTTATACACACTGAGGAAAAAGTTTTGACTTCACATATATTATCTTATAATAAATCCTTCCATTCTCCACCATTCAGTCAGAACTAAAGAAGCTTCTTGGATGAGAAGCGAAATGTTTTCAAGGAAAAAAACAACAGTCCAGTTGCCTTTTTAAAAAAAAAAACCTTTGGGACAAACATGACCTGGATGACTGAGAATCTTCATGGATGCTTTAAAAGAGCAATGGACAACTTCATAGTGGATGGTTCATTAGGGGATTTTTCTTAAAGGCTCAGTTATACCTCAAGATTGGGGGCAGCAAGACTTCAAATGCCACTTTCTGGAATGAGACATGCCTCTATTTCCCACTTGTGGCCACATCGTAGACCTTGGAGAGGGTATCACCAGACGAAGATGGACCTTGGCCTAACAAAGCAGGATTGTTCTTAATTGTGTGTGTGTGTGGGGGGGGGGAACTTCCTTCCAATATGTATTTTCTACTTTATTCTTGAGAGTGTTAGAATTGGCTATGAGAGCTGTTGACATTTTCTCTTACAAATCATTTTTGATCACTTTGCAGTTTCCATGACTGCCTCTTCTTGCAATTTAATTGAAATGTAGGACACCAAGGAGAGGGAGACTCTAGAGAGAATTGTGTAATGAAAGATAGGATTTAAGAATTCACCTCTTGAATTTTACTTTTCATTTGGGGGGGGGATGTTTTCTGTGTGAACAATTAGGGAAAGGCAACATCGATGTGAAGTTCCATAAGATAAGAGCAGGATGTCCACCAAAGGTGCTCTTTGGGAGAATTTCACCGAAATATTATTGTTCTTGGGAGAAAATTGTGCAGTCTCCCTTCAAACTAAATTAGAAAAGTGGGGGAAAAAGAGGAAAATGAATTTTATATCATTAATTTCAACTGCTTAGATCAGCATGACAAGACTCAGTGAAATGTAAAATCCACTGGGTAGGTTCAGTCCATCCTGCAGATTAATCTGTGCAGCATGGATCAGAATGCATTCCTAACACATATCTATATGGAATGTCATTTATCAATAATATATTACCAGTTTCTTTAGCAGTCTGCTTGCTAAACAGCAGGGCATCCCTCTTGCAGCTTCCAAGTATAGTCCATGTCAATTTACAACAGAAAAAAAGTAGTTCTTTGAGAATTGCACTCTTTTGTTATGAAGCCAACTCCTTTTCCTGCCTTTACTCTAAGCAGATCTCGAAATGGATTTTCCGTCTCTACATTAAAGCATAACATCTTTGACTTTTGCTACAACTTCAAAGCTTCCTCAGTAATTAAAGAAGATGGGCAGCTTTTGCTTTGGTGCTCGGAGCGAGCTGCCTTGAGGGAACATTAAGCAGAGATTGTTTGGGAGGGCAGAGATGGCCTTGCTATTAGAGGAAGCCAAGTGCTTCCTCTTTTCAAAAATAAAAGGAAGGCTATTTTGCCTAATGGTTGCTTAATGCTGAGTTAGCTTTCCAATGTCAGTTGGATGTCAGCCTGGCACAGATTAGCAGGGCATTAAAATGACTCCCTTCTTTAATTTTTGTAAGTGGAAATATCAAAATGAGCAACCTTCAGAATAGTTTGTGCATATAATAGCACATGGGTATCAAATGTTTTGCATATAAAAGACATTGGAACCAGTTATTTGTGCGAAGAAAATAGACACACAACCACTACGAAGTACACAAAATAGGAGAGAACTTGAAACAAATCAGACTGGAATAATCTCTGTCCAGCAGGATAAGTGTGCCACATTTTTTTTTTTGTCATTCGTGATAGCTAGGCATTTCTTTAAAGTTTTATTATTAACAGTGCCTAGAAAACTTGAAGGGGAATCCAATTTATGTATTATTTATTTCATCATATTTCATAATATTCCACCTTTGAAAGTAACTCTACACACAAACCATCTTATAAACAATAAACAATGATAATAGATTGCGTATTTTTATTGTGTAGAGCAATTAAACATTTGGGATCCTTCCTGCAGGACTTTTAGTAATAATGGCCCTATGGAAGGTGACTAATTCTAGTGGAATATACTGTAGTCTGGGTTCCAGGTAGGAGTGTATTCCTCAGGCAAAGAGGCAGTGAGGCATGGAAAGTTTAGTGGGGGAAAGAAAGTTAAGATGGCTTCTCCATAGTGATTCTCAGAGTAGCAATGCAAATAGTTGCTTTAGTTTGGCAAGATTTCTGTCTAAAGGTGAAGAACAATAAAGGAAACTGCACAGAAGTTAATTCTATGTGTTTTTCTTGGTTCTTGGGGCCTGGCAATAATTCAGTCAGCTTCTGACATGTCTTCTTCTGCCTTCTCTGTTCATTCTTCAAGGATGCTTTCCTCAAAAACCCTGGTGATATTGGTGCAGAAATTCTTCATTGGAAAGAAGAAAACTTCTGATATGATTTCCTTCTGTTTTCTCCCATCTGCCTTCTGTTTGTGGGCTTATCTATACTTTTGGTGCACATGGGGAACAAAATGCAGGACTACCTCAGTTCTGATCCAGTAGGATTTGTTCTTGTATACTTTTTCATAAGCTACTACGTGGCTGGGAAACATGACATCTTATTATATCTCATTTTATGCACTTTTAGTTGCCTCCTTAAACTGTTCTCCATCCTCAGTAGGCTCAAGGCAATCTGTTTCTGCCAGAGAACCAGAAGGCATATAGTCCTCACCTCATCCCACACACTTCTTTCCTTTGTTCTTTTTTAACAGCCAATTTGGCTGAGGTTAAAGAGGGAACTGTTTTGTATATATTTGTGACCTGAGCCCAAGCCAGTAGAAAATATTTCATAGAAAAAGACTGATTAACTAACCTGTCCGCATGGTCTAATCAGAAAAAGTACCAACATGAACATGGGATTCTGAATAACTGGCAGTACTTCAACATTTTTTTCATAAAATAAATAATGCTATATATTGAGCTTCTTCCATCTTAAAACTTAAGACTATTAGGAGATTAAGCATTAACTCTTACATAGGTTTCATTGGCAGAGTAGCAAAATAAACCAACTTAAATATGTTTATACTGGAGCTATCTATAACAAAAGTTTATAAATATTTTTGTCTTGCTATTTTAGCCTACTTTTTCCAGAAATATTCCCAGATGGATATTAGAAGCCTTTTGATTTATCACTAACCAAACATGAACAATAATATGAGAAATGCCTCAAAGTTTTGTAGAGTCCTGCAGCTACAGTTAAGAAACAGTTGCTAATCCATGGTTACTCTGAGCTGAAAAACAATTATCTAAGATAGCCTTTTCCTAATATGGGTATGCTCCAGGTTTTTGGATGTGAACTCCAAAGGTTTCCAGCCATCATGATCATTGCTAATAAATACTGAAGAATCCTAATTTCTAAAGTTTCAGATCTAGAACATTGTCTCCAGTTAAAAATATTGATCCTGGTGATCACCAACAGAAAGACTTTTCCAAATACATTGAATATAGATTTAATTCAGACCTTCCATAACTTGTAGATTTGTGTGTGTGTGTGTGTGTGTGTGTGTGTGTGTGTGTGTGTACACACAATGTATACACACACACTTAGAATGAGTGGTCCTTGGGTTGAATTAATGCTATGGCAACAAAACATAGAGATGAAACATGCATGAACACAATGTGTCTCTGATATTTACTAAAGCAGTCTGACTTTTTCAAGCTTCTGTATGAATTTTACCAAAAAGATGTCAGTGCTTTAAATTCTTATTAATGCGTTGCTTCCTTAAAGCTTGTCTTTCTTTCTTTCTTTCTTTCTTTCTTTCTTTCTTTCTTTCTTTCTTTCTTTCTTTCTTTCTTTCTTTCTTTCTTTCTTTCTTTCTTCCTTCCTTCCTTCCTTCCTTTCTTTCTTTCTTTCTTTCCTATTCTATTCTATTCTATTCTATTCTATTCTCTCTCTCTCTCTCTCTCTCTCTCTCTCTCTCTCTCTCTCTCTCTCTCTCTCTCTCTCTCTCTCTCTCTCTCTCTCTCTCTCTCTCTCTCTCTCAGTTCGCTATGCTGGTGCAACCATTATTTCTTGTTACCTTGCCAATGAACTTGGGGGAGAGGAAGGGAAAATGGAATGAAAGCTCAAAGATAAAGAAGGCAGACCCTGAGATTCAAGGACAAGGCACCAGGTGTCTGACCTGACGCAGAGACATTTTCTCATAACAATATATTTGCTTCTAATTGGGCAATGTGACCTCTTCAGGGATGGGAGGGGGAATTCTATAGTTTTACTATAGGAGTTTGGCTTGGGGTTTGCCAAAGCTGGTTTTGCTTTCATATGTGCTGAATAAAGTTTTACATTAAGAAATTAGAATGTCTTGAAGATGTTTGCTTGGTTGAGTTTATCAATCAGAATCATAACTCTCTCTCTCTCTCTCTCTCTCTCTCTCTCTCTCTCTCTCTCTCTCTCTCTCTCTCTCTCTCTCTCCTTCTTTCTTTCCTTCCTTCCTCCCTCCCTCCATCACTCCCTTCCTTCTTTTCTGTCCTCATGCTCATGGGAGATCTGAAGCACTTTTTCTATTTTTTTAAAGTGTGAATTCTAATGAGTTGTCATTGGGTGTATAAATGCACGTACAGTACTTTAGAAAATAAGACATGGTTGAATTGTGACTAACTTCAAAGATGATCTGAAAACCATTGTACTTATTGCCAGATATATGATGACTGATTGCTATTATTAAGTGATAGATAATCAGTGCTATTTCCTTCCCGCTGAACAATTAATTGAAAATGTTGGAAAAATCTTTAGCTTGTAATCTTATTTTTCATTTACAGTCATCAACTTTTGCCTTTTGAACTCAGTATGTGTTGTGATGGATCTACAAATACATTTTCCTTGAATCCAACCAGGTTTCAATCAATTTAGAGGAAGCACCAGCATAGTTTAATCTTATTTTCAAATAGTTAACTCTGCAATAAACAAATTGTATTGGCAAAAACATATATATATTTCCAAGAATACCTTTAGATAAATGATCATTCCATTAAATAAATATCAATCTTTGCAGAGAAGAAGCATAGAAAATGACATAAAATATTTCTCCCAAGAGACATATCCCAAGTTTGTTTTTCTCCATAAAAACAACCAAGGATATCTTCTTATTCAATTAGTTAAAAGATCTGGCTCATCATATCTTTTCTAGTGCTTTATGCATTATCATACAATTACTTTATTTCATTACGTATTTCATTTCCATGCAATGCCAAACAGTCTTTCTACCAGCTGCATATAGTAAATATAAACCTGATAATTTAGAAATAAAAACTGAAGAGTTGGGATCCTCAGATCTATTTCATTTTTAGCCATTGTTTATTCTAATAATTACCCCATCTTATCCGCATGACTAAGAATAAATAATAACAATGTTTTGAAATTTAGCACTAATTGGATCAAAACTATATGTTGTAGCTCGGTAACTTCTTAGGTAGTTTATGATAATGTTCATAATAAAATATAATTCTCTGAACATATAGCAACACAATACCCAATGGCAATCAATCCAATGTTAAAACCAAATAAAACTACTAGAAAATATATTATTGTGGCAATGATCCCTAGGCTCTTTGTTTTTGTTTTTTTAATAAAATAAAATTGCTTATTTATGTATACTTTTAATTTTTTTTTTATACACTGTAGTGCCTGGGAGCATACCTGTCTGCTTCAGTTAGGACTGAATATATATATATATATATATATATATATATATATATATATATATATATATATATATATATATATATATATATATATATATATATATATATATATATATATATATATATATATATATATATATATATGGAGAATCACAAACTGTGAGACCACCAGGAGATAAAAACTATAACAAGTTTATTTACAATTAAAACACCTAGCTTTCACCGGCCTCCTGCCGGCTTCATCAGGGTGGCTAACCATCAGTGGGTGGCTGTTTTTATGGGAGTGGTGCCTTTTGCACCCGACTCCTCGATCTCGTGACTGGGCCCAGATAATCCTCCTGTTTTGCATTCTTGATTATTCTTTTGTGAGTTGTTGCGTTCCTGGTTCTCTCTTTCCCACCTCCTCTCTCTTTCCCACCTCCGATGAACAAATAGGACAGGGAAAGAGAGGAGGTGGGAAAGAGAGAACCAGGAACGCAACAACTCGCAAAAGAACAATCAAGAATGCAAAACAGGAGGATTATCTGGGCCCGGTCACAAGATCGAGGAGTCGGGTGCAAAAGGCACCACTCCCATAAAAACAGCCACCCACTGATGGTTAGCCACCCTGATGAAGCCGGCAGGAGGCCGGCGAAAGCTAGGTGTTTTAATTGTAAATAAACTTGTTATAGTTTTTATCTCCTGGTGGTCTCACAGTTTGTGATTCTCCAGATATGAATTTACCCAGGAGTCAACCTCCAGCTTTTAAAATTTTTAGAATTTTAAATGATTGATATATATACTCAAAAATGGGGAAAAAAGAAGAAATAATGCAAAAGACTTCTGGAGAAGAATGGCAAACTGAAGACAACTTTGTGTAAAGTGGAACCAATTCTGTGGCTAAGAACAGGAAGCTGAGGAGAAGATTGGCTTCTTTGACCCTCTCTGAAAAAGAGAAGATATGTGATTGCCCAAGCTTCATACAGGACAAGGAGACTTCAAGGTAGTGCTTTACAGAGTGTATAACAATAAACAGAGTTGGAAGTGACCTTGGAGGCCTTCTAATCTAACTCCCTGTTCAAGCTGGAGACCCTATACCATTCCAGACAAGTGGCTTTCAAAACTCTTCTTAAAAGCCTCCAGTGATGAAGCACCCATAACCTCTGAAGGCAAGCCATTCCACTGATTAATTGTTCTTAGTGTCAGGAAATTTATCCTTAGTTCTAGGTTGCTTCTCTCCTTGATTAGTTTCCATCCATTGTTTCTTGTCTTGCCTTCTGGTGCATTAGAAAATAGGCTGACCCCTCTTCTTTTGGCAACCCGTCAAATATTGGAACACTGCTATCATGTCACCCCTAGTCCTTCTCTTCGCTAGACTAGACATACCTAATTCCTGAAACCAGAGAAAAATGAATTTGTCATTCTTGTACAATCTGCAATTGAAGCCTTTCAAAAGGACACTAGATTTAGACTTTTTTTGCTAATCACTTTGGAAAATTGCCTAGTAACTGCTTTATAGAAGTTAGACATCTTCAAAATGACAAGACTGAAAACACTAGGTGAATGCCTTTCAATTTTCAGTGTAGGAAAATGAAACTGTATTTTTATAAGCTTTAGGTATTTAAAATAAACAACAAAAAACAAGACAAAGTTTTGGCTAAAAAAAGTTTTAAATGGGCTAAATGCTCAGTAAATGTTGAAATATTTGGTTTTATATTTTTAGAGTTTGGAATTAAACTTAAAAAATAAATGCATTTTTATGGGAAAGAAAACATAATTTTGATATTGAAGACATAACAAGATAAGCAATATATAATATCATTCAGAGACATTTTTCAGGAGTTGCACTGGAACCTTGAATCAATAATGTTAGCTGTGTTGGGTGATCTTAGGAACAGTCTGTTCCTAGAACAAGCTGCTACAGAAAAAAAAAATATTTGCAAAAAAATGTATCTGAGAAGAACAAGTGAACAAGAGTATGTCTTTATACATACAAAAAAAAACAGATAAGGCTTTAAAAAATAAGGAAATAAAATGCCAATCTCAAAGACAAATTGGAACAATTTCTTCTTGCTGGTTTTACAAATGAGGCTTTTTTAAATTTTCAAAAAATTTGAAACAAGGGTTAATAACCATCTGAATGGATGAATGACAACATTGTTTTACACAAAAGAAGGAGCATGAAGATGGTTTATTTGATCAGGGTTAAAATGAGACATGCTAGTATTTCGGACAGTTCGTTTTGGACTTGTTGCTATCTGGACAGAAAAAAAATATCTGTATTGGGTATTAGAGTTGGCATGATGTTTAAGCCTTTTTCCCTACAGTCTATGTATTCTAATCTGATGGCATCTAAATTGGTTTGTATCTAATTATTCTTTCACTTAAAGCAAAGAACCTGCATGAGTGTGTCTTTCTTTGTAATGTTAAATTTCAGTCTTTTCTTTATACTAGGATACTGGGATTGCTTTTTGACTTCTACTGTATATGTGGATTTGCTTATACTTAAGAATGACAATTTAAGAGTTGAGATGGAATTATGAGTTTTATACTTGTTAGTTAATGGTATTATTTAAGGGATTTGTTGGATTTGTTGCTAATATCTGTCTTGGAGAAGATGTTACTATTTGGATTTGCCTATAGTTTGGAGTTCAAGTATGGGAGAAAGCTTTTTTTTATCTACTTAAGGAGAGCTAAAGAAAAAGTGAAATTGCTTTTACTTGTCATGAAGGGGGTTGGAAGTTGTTTCTTAGGATTTTCCCCCCTTTTGTTTTCTTGGACTTTTTATTCTCTTTCTAGTTTTTCTTTTTTTCTTTTTAGTTTATATTATCTTTTACTATGGCAATTAAAACTTTTAAAATAAAGTTATTTTTTAAACAGTAGACTCTACAACATGTATTCATCCCAAGCCTCTGAAACAGCACAAAATAGACAATTGATGAACAAACAGTTTTGGTAAGTTGTCAAGCAGGAAATCTAGGTCTGGCCTGGTATGAACAAAGAGGCAGAGTTCAATTCTCTCTGAGTCATATGTTTATTCGAATCTGGACAAAGGTGGTTCTCCCACAAAGCTGGAAGAACTGCAAATGATTTATTCAGCATGCCTTTATATTGTATTTGGTTATACAGACAAGAAATACTTTTGTTTACACAAAAGTAGATAAAAAACAGAAGTTGGTACAATGTTGTTGCTTGTCAAGTACATTTAGAAGCATATTTATAACAAAATAACAGAGTTGGAAGGGACATTGGAGGTCTTCTAGTCCAACCCATTGTTTAAGCAGGAAACTCTGTACCATTGGATAACCAAATAGTTATCCAATCTCGTCTTAAAAACAGCCAGTATTGGAGCACCCACAACTTCTGGAGGTAAGTCGTTCACTGAACAGAATTTAGAAAGAAACATGTTTAGCAAACCCATTGCATCCTATCTGTGGTTTCCTGTCATGTTTCCCCTGAAATATGGACAGTTCCATGTTATTACAACTCATTTATTCCTCTTTCTTGGTGGAGGATGCCTCCATTCCTTAAACTGCTGCTGCTTTTTCAGCAATTCCATTGCTTATGAAAGAGGGGAATGATATGATTTTAAAAAGAATGTAACAGATTCTTAAGCCATGGTGGCACAGTGGTTAGANATATATATATATATATATATATATATATATATATATATATATATATATATATATATATATATATATATATATATATATATATATATATATATATAGAATCACAAACTGTGAGACCACCAGGAGATAAAAACTATAACAGGTTTATTTACAATTAAAACACCTAGCTTTCACCGGCCTCCTGCCGGCTTCATCAGGGTGGCTAACCATCAGTGGGTGGCTGTTTTTATGGGAGTGGTGCCTTTTGCACCCGACTCCTCGATCTCGTGACCGGGCCCAGATAATCCTCCTGTTTTGCATTCTTGATTATTCTTTTGCGAGTTGTTGCGTTCCTGGTTCTCTCTTTCCCACCTCCGATGAACAAATAGGGCAGGCTAAGAACAGGAAGCTGAGGAGAAGATTGGCTTCTTTGACCCTCTCTGAAAAAGAGAAGATATGTGATTGCCCAAGCTTCATACAGGACAAGGAGACTTCAAGGTAGTGCTTTACAGAGTGTATAACAATAAACAGAGTTGGAAGTGACCTTGGAGGCCTTCTAATCTAACTCCCTGTTCAAGCTGGAGACCCTAGACCATTCCAGACAAGTGGCTTTCCAAACTCTTCTTAAAAGGCTCCAGTGATGAAGGGCCCATAACCTCTGAAGGCAGTTCATTATATCAGATAAATGTTATTCAAAGGTTAATCCAGATTGTGTGAAGAAACAATTATTTCTATCATCTCTACTAAGGATTTCTCTCTCACACTGATCCATTTTTAACACATCATCATAATAATAATGATGATAAAGTTGGAAGGGACCTTGGAGGTCATCAAGTCCAACCCCCTGCTCAGGCAGGAAACCCTATACCATTTCGGACAAATGGCTGTCCAGTCTCTTCTTAAAAACTTCCAGTGTTGGAGCATTCACAGCTTCTGGAGGCAAATTTTTCCACTGATTAATTGTTCTCAGTGTCAGGAAATTTATCCTTAGTTCTAGGTTGCTTCTCTCCTTGATTAGTTTCCATCCATTGTTTCTTGTCTTGCCTTCTGGTGCATTAGAAAATAGGCTGACCCCTCTTCTTTTGGCAACCCGTCAAATATTGGAACACTGCTATCATGTCACCCCTAGTCCTTCTCTTCACTAGACTAGACATACCTAATTCCTGAAACCAGAGAAAAATGAATTTGTCATTCTTGTACAATCTGCAATTGAAGCCTTTCAAAAGGACACTAGATTTAGACTTTTTTTTTGCTAATCACTTTCAAAAATTGCCTAGTAACTGCTTTATAGAAGTTAGACATCTTCAAAATGACAAGACTGAAAACACTAGGTGAATGCCTTTCAATTTTCAGCGTAGGAAAATGAAACTGTATTTTTATAAGCTTTAGGTATTTAAAATAAACAACAAAAAGCAAGACAAAGTTTTGGCTAAAAAAAGTTTTAAATGGGCTAAATGCTCAGTAAATGTTGAAATATTTGGTTTTATATTTTTAGAGTTTGGAATTAAACTTAAAAAATAAATGCATTTTTATGGGAAAGAAAACATAATTTTGATATTGAAGACATAACAAGATAAGCAATGTATAATATCATTCAGAGACATTTTTCAGGAGTTGCACTGGAACCTTGAATCAATAATGTTAGCTGTGTTGGGTGATCTTAGGAACAGTCTGTTCCTAGAACAAGCTGCTACAGAAAAAAAAAATATTTGCAAAAAAATGTATCTGAGAAGAACAAGTGAACAAGAGTATGTCTTTCTACATACAAAAAAAAACAACAGATAAGGCTTTAAAAAATAAGGAAATAAAATGCCAATCTCAAAGACAAATTGGAACAATTTCTTCTTGCTGGTTTTACAAATGAGGCTTTTTTAAATTTTCAAAAAATTTGAAACAAGGGTTAATAACCATCTGAATGGATGAATGACAACATTGTTTTACACAAAAGAAGGAGCATGAAGATGGTTTATTTGATCAGGGTTAAAATGAGACATGCTAGTATTTCGGACAGTTCATTTTGGACTTGTTGCTATCTGGACAGAAAAAAAAAATCTGTATTGGGTATTAGAGTTGGCATGATGTTTAAGCCTTTTTCCCTACAGTCTATGTATTCTAATCTGATGGCATCTAAATTGGTTTGTATCTAATTATTCTTTCACTTAAAGCAAAGAACCTGCATGAGTGTGTCTTTCTTTGTAATGTTAAATTTCAGTCTTTTCTTTATACTAGGATACTGGGATTGCTTTTTGACTTCTATATGTGGATTTGCTTATACTTAAGAATGACAATTTAAGAGTTGAGATATGGAATTATGAGTTTTATACTTGTTAGTTAATGGTATTATTTAAGGGATTTGTTGGATTTGTTGCTAATATCTGTCTTGGAGAAGATGTTACTATTTGGATTTGCCTATAGTTTGGAGTTCAAGTATGGGAGAAAGCTTTTTTTTATCTACTTAAGGAGAGCTAAAGAAAAAGTGAAATTGCTTTTACTTGTCATGAAGGGGGTGGGAAGTTGTTTCTTAGGATTTTCCCCCCTTTTGTTTTCTTGGACTTTTTATTCTCTTTCTAGTTTTTCTTTTTTCTTTTTAGTTTATATTATCTTTTACTATGGCAATTAAAACTTTTAAAATAAAGTTATTTTTTAAACAGTAGACTCTACAACATGTATTCATCCCAAGCCTCTGAAAAAGCACAAAATAGACAATTGATGAACAAACAGTTTTGGTAAGTTGTCAAGCAGGAAATCTAGGTCTGGCATGGTACGAACAAAGAGGCAGAGTTCAATTCTCTCTGAGTCATATGTTTATTCGAATCTGGACAAAGGTGGTTCTCCCACAAAGCTGGAAGAACTCCAAATGATTTATTCAGCATGCCTTTATATTGTATTTGGTTATACAGACAAGAAATACTTTTGTTTACATAAAACTAGATAAAAAACAGAAGTTGGTACAATGTTGTTGCTTGTCAAGTACATTTAGAAGCATATTTATAACAAAATAACAGAGTTGGAAGGGACATTGGAGGTCTTCTAGTCCAACCCACTGTTTAAGCAGGAAACTCTGTACCATTGGATAACCAAATAGTTATCCAATCTCATCTTAAAAACAGCCAGTATTGGAGCACCCACAACTTCTGGAGGTAAGTCGTTCACTGAACAGAATTTAGAAAGAAACATGTTTAGCAAACCCATTGCATCCTATCTGTGGTTTCTGTTAGATCGCGCAGGCAGTAAGACACGAGTCGAGTGACAGTCAGCTCTCGGTTTATTGGCAAGGCATCAAGTAAATCCGGACTGGCTCTCTGGGCCAGGGGAGTCCTCTTTTATGGGATTCCCCTGGCTTGTAATCACACAATTCCATTGGCTGGCAAGACCCTGTTGCTAGTTAGCCAACCAGCAACGGGCATGAAACTGTATGCAGATGGAGAAGGGCAATCACCCTTAATGGGTGATCAATGGTGAAGAGCAATCACCCTTAATGGGTGATCAGGATATGCATAGGGGATTAAGGGGGGGGAATACAAAGAACACAACACCTTCCTGTCATGTTTCCCCTGAAATATGGACAGTTCCATGTTATTACAACTCATTTATTCCTCTTTCTTGGTGGAGGATGCCTCCATTCCTTAAACTGCTGCTGCTTTTTCAGCAATTCCATTGCTTATGAAAGAGGGGAATGATATGATTTTAAAAAGAATGTAACAGATTCTTAAGCCATGGTGGCACAGTGGTTAGAATGCTACTGCAGGCTCACTCTGCCCATAACTTGGAGTTCGATCCTAACCAGCTCAAGGTTGACTCAGCCTTCTCTCCTTCCAAGGTCAGTAAAATAAGGACCCGGATTGTTGGGGGAAATATGCTGATTTTGTAAACTGCTCAGAGAGAGCTGTAAAGCTCCATGAAATGGTATATAAGTCTAAAGACCAAGTCTAAAATGTCATTCTAATAGCACATCACTGGCCATTACCATCCTCAAGGCAGAATGCATGAGGTGGCAAAAGCTTTTCAGAAGTTAGGTTCATCCCCACCACACATCCCCTCCCACCCAAAAAATGATAATATACCACTTCAGAAGTTCTTGGAGATCAAGAAACCAAAGTTCACAGTTGAATTTCATCCTTAAGTGACTCAGTGACAAGAATATTTTTTTTAAAGCATATTGTTTTCTAGCAAGATCTTGGTAATTCTTCAATGTTTACTTTTGAATCAAAATGGATATGATAGCACTGTAAAAACAAAGGACATGTGCAGTTTACCACATCAGTTGGAATAAAAACCGCTGTTACCATACAATCTTTTTTCTATCCAACTTTCAACATGGCCTTATTTTGTACTATAAAGTATTTGTCCAGATTCACTTTCTCTAATAGAAGGACATCAGTGTGTGAAGCATTTTTAGATCCACAGTGACATTTGTGATAATACCAGCTCAGTAGACTTTCTAAAAAGTTGGCCATCCTTATTATATATTCCAAGAGGGGAACCTAATGGTTCTTATCATAGCTGGCAAAAAAAAGGGCTGGACATAGGCAAAATATTTAGAAAGCATAGATATTTCGAATGATAGCAGAAAATCAGTACTAAAAAACAGCTGGCAAAAAGAGAGTGGCTGAAAGTGTTAATTGGAAAGCCGTGCTTTGTAATTTATGTCACCTATGAATTTGCTAATGGTCTTAATCAAGATACTATTCTTTCAAATTATCTTGTCTGCCCACCCACTCACCTTTACCTTTATTCTGAGACACTGGCTTACTTTTGTCAAAATGTATTTATCTATTAATAGTAATTATTTTAACTTCTAACTGTCGAGTTCAAAACATCCATAATAATTTAGAAGAAGCCAGTTGAATGTGGGGGAAAAAAATCTCCATCTCCCCCAAAAATGGGAGACCTGGATGGAACAAAAGGTCTTTCAATAAGGTGGCATCTTCTGAATGAAAAATCCCTTGATTTTATTTCATTTATTTATTCATCACATTTCTACACTGCTCGTCTCACTTAAGTTACAATTTTGTTTGTGCTAAGCATCCATTACGAAAAGGAATAATTGATATAACAGCTTCGACAGCTGAACTTGAAGGGAAGGTAGATTCAATTGGAAATAGCATCTTTAAAGGAACTTGAAGCATTAAAAAGCAGCATTTTGAAGTAGATTATACTTCTTGTGTCTTTTAACAGCTCTCCTCTACGGAGACAGTTATATTAGTTCCAAATGAGTGATAAGTAAGACATCTACTTCCACTGCCCTATATGTTTTCTTTGGGATTATGCATCTAATTCGAGCTAAGGCCTTTTTAAGAAATGTTGGGTCAGAAAAACACGTGCATTTTTTCCCTCTGCCAGTTTTCATGCATTTTAATGAAAGAGAATTTATTTAGAAATTATGTCAAACAAATATATTTGCCTCCATCATTTCTTACATACATCTCAATTCTTCCTGAATTATCCTTATCTTTGTTGGTTCACCTTGTCTGCTGTAAAGTACTTAATGACATAGATATTAGAATGACCTGTAGCTCAGTATTAAGGATTATGCTTTGAATACAGATATTCTAGAATCAATTGTTGGCCTCTGCAAGTAGATGTGGAAAAGAATTGTGTCTGAAAAATTGGAGACCTGCTGAGTAGTACTGAAAAGGTTCACAAAAAAGTGGAATGAAAGAAAGGAGAAGAGGCCCTGTACGATGCCTGGAGAATGAGACATCGGTAAGCAAGGATCGCTAGAAAGCACACACGCATCTCAGTACTTACTAGGTATGGTTTTGTTCAAAAAGGTGACATCCTATCTTCTAAGTTCAGTTATAATATGTTGCATGCCCAGGAGGTCATTATTATATGGACTCGAGTTAATCCACAGCCCATGGAAATGAATAAATATAGTTAATTTGATCAGCAGCTAACATTGTCAATTCTTTTACTTTTCAGGCAAAGATAAATACTAATGAAAAAGTCTATCATCACTTGTTAGAAAATGGGACCTATGACTCTATTTCAGTCATAGAGCTAAATGCATTCCAAACTCATTCCCCATTGTAAATTAGATGATCAGGCTACCTGGATTGAAGTTTTTCCCTCCTAGGGAAGTATACGTTCGGCACTGGTTTGGCTCCTTTCTCTGTGGTAGGTCCCAACAGGCATTGTTAGGGAGTGAGAGGTCCAGTCTTCAGCTGCTATTTTGTGGTGTACTGCAGGATTCAGTTCTTTCTCCACCCCTTTTTAACATCTATATCAGGGCTTTTCAACCTTTTCACTCATTGTACCATTTTTAGGATATGGTAACATCTGAGTACCACCAGTCGCCTAGCAAGGTGTCAAAAACTTGATGACCAAAAAAAAAAAAAAAAAGGAAAAAAGTGATAAAGTACAGGTAGTCCTCGACTTACAACAGTTCGCTTAGTGACTGTTCGAAATTACAATGGTACTGAAAAAAGTCCCCTCCCCCCCAAGCAACAGCCTGCCCGCCCGGCAGTGCTCTTCCTCCTTTCGGAGGTTTTCATTGTTGTGAGCATTTCTGTTGAGGATTGGCCGTGGGGGTGGGGTGGGGGTGTTTTGTTTTTATTCCCACCGTCTGCTGGGTGGTTGCAGCAGGTTTTGGTCACTTCACATGACCCTGGGACACTGTGACCGTCATAAATATGAATCAGTTGTCAAGCATCTGAATGTAAATCACAAGACCCTGTAGATGGTGCAACATTCCAGCTGATTGGTGCTTCTTCAGGGCTCAGCAGAAGCACCAGGATCAGCACCGAGCTCCAGTTGAAGCCTGGTGCTGATCCTGGTGCTTCCACTGAGCCCTGACAGCCTCAAAGAAGTGCCGATCAGCTAGAAAGTGGCACTGATCCTGGTGCTTCTGCTGAGCTCTGACAGCCCTGCAGCTCCAGCCATCTCTCACTCAGGCTTGTGCGGTCCTGCCACCGGTTCAGCTCATTCCCCTCCCCCACTACCACTTTTTTAGGATGGTCGAGTACCACCAGCCAGATGCCAATGTACCACAGGTGGTACCCGTACCACTGGTTGAAAAGCCCTGATCTATATGAAACCACTGAGTGAGATCATCCGTCACTATGGGTTGAGGTATACATTGTTTGCTGATGACACCCAACTCTATATTTCCACTCTTGGTGATCCATGTGATGCTGTGGTTGCCCTTTGCCAGTGCTTGGAGACTGTGGGGGCCTGGATAGGGGACAACAGGCTTCGACTGAACCCTGGTAAGACTGAATGGCTTTGGATATGTGGAGCTCTGGGATCTGAGACTTTGTCATATTTGACTCTTAATGGGGTGGCACTGCCCCAGAAAGATCCAGACTGCAATTTGGAGGTTCTCCTGGACTTACAACTCCTGTTGAGGAACAGGTGGCAATTGCAGCTAGGAGACCCTTTTTACAACTTTATGTTGTGTGCCAGTTGTGGCCTTTCTTGGACCAGGATTCTCTGTGCTCAGTTGTTCAGTCCCTAGTAATCTCATGGCTGAACTATTGTAATGTGCTCTACATGGGACTACCCTTGAAGAGCATTCAGAAGCTAAAGCTGGTGCAGGGTATGTCAGCATGGGTAGTTTTGGGCCCCCAAGAATGAACCCTGTAAAACCACTGTTCTGCAAGCTGCATTTGTTACCAGTCTGCTCCTGGTAATTCAACAATTCAAGGTGTTGGTAATCACCTTTAAAGCCCTTCATGGAATGGGTCCAGGTTACTTGAGGGATAGTCTCATTCCACTAGGATTGGCCTGTACCACTTGTGCCGATGGAGGAGGCATGTTGCAGGTCCCATCAGCCCAATTAATCCAGCTATCAGGGTCCAGAAGGAGAGGCATTCCCTGCTGTTGCTCCTGAACTCTGGAACATCTTGCCCCCCCGATGGGAGATTGGCCCCAACCCTCCTATTTTTTCATAAGGGCCTGGGATCTGGTACTGGGCTTGGGGCCCCAGTGGAAGAATAATGACAGATCCCACCTCCCCTCCCACTCCACCCCTGTGGAGTGATTTTGATTTTAATGTTTGATTTTAACTTTTTATGTTTTAGCTTATGGCAAGATGGGAAGCCAATAAATTTTATAAACAAACAAACAAGCAAGCAAAGAAACAAATAAATAAATAAAGAAGCCCTTCTTGTCGCCCCCCAAAAAAGTTCTAACAATATCATATAATAAAGATGGTTAATTATCAAAATCCAGTTATAGTGATTTTATTTCATGGTTGATCATCCATCCATCTATCCATCATAAGTGCTTCTGCTTATTCAGAATAACAGAGTTGGAAGGGACCTTGAAGGTCTTCTAGTCCAATTCACTGCTCAAGCAGGAGACCCTATCCCATTGCAGACAGGTGGCTGTCCTTAAAAATCTCCAGTGATGAGGCATCCACAGCCTCTGAAGGCAAGCTGGTCCACTGGCTAATTGTTCTAATGGTTGCTTCTCTCTTGATTAGTTTGTATCCATTGTTTCTTGTCTTATTCACTAAAAGGTATTCTCTTTCCTCTTCACATTTTCATTAAAGAATAAAGACCTAATAAAATGTATTTTAATTCAGGTTTCACCATAATTATTCATTGCTTTCAAAGGTTTTCACACAAAATCATGTTGACACTAACATAGGTAAAGTGTATGAATAGCTAAGTGCACAAGGTTACATCATTAAATAGGAGTTTCAGCTGTATTACAATGGTACTACAAAAGGCTTGGTGATGCACTGTGCCATTCAAAGTTGAACATTGGAAAGATGTCTCCCTATTTGTTATATGCCATTTGTCTTTTACAAAAATTGCATGTTTTCTGTGTAACAAAATGTACCTGCCATTATAGGCTTTGCATTAGTGTTTTGAAAGGGTTTGTGCACATCGCGATACTACAAAATGTAACCTGAAATGACAGCAGGAGTTTCAGTCTGAGTTGGCTACAAATTGAAAGTAAACATTATTGTTTTCTATCCGTCTCAAAAGGTACTTTGCAGCGTTAATCATGATTCTGTCATTGCTAGGATTCAAACTTTTGGTGGTGCTCATAAAGGTATAAGCAATTGCACTGCCTGGTAGAAGCCCTATTAGTCCAACAAAATCAGAGAGATAATTTTAAATATGATGACAAAATTATATACTCACAAGAAAGTGTACTATATTCTCAAAAAACAAAAACAAAAAAATGGAACATTCAAAAATGTTATGTAATTCTATAATGTGTTTATTTATGTGATGGCAATAACAATACTACACATATACACTTGTGTGGATAGGATCCACTGAACGACTGACCATTTCCTTGAAAATATTTAACCAGCCCATTACTGGGTAATTTTTAGAAAAAAATATTTCTAGTATATACAGTAAAATGAATTATTAAGACTTCCATTAATAGCCAAGTTTCAGAAACCTACTGGGGATCAAAATATCTATAATTTCAAGGGTATTTTGGGAAATCATTGCTGGGTTATTGGGCATATTTTTAAAGGAAATGTGTGCAGAACAGTAATTTCTAACGCTAGTAAATAAATATTTATCAATTAGTGTTAGAAATGACAGTTTTGCGCACATTTCTTTTAAAAATCTGCCCAATAACACAGAAATGTTTTCTCAAAATAGTCTTGAAATTATAGATATTTTGGTCCCCAGTAGGTTTCTGAAAGTTATTTATTTAATATCCCACCTTTATTATTTTTACCAATAAGATGGCAAACATATCCAACACACTTTCTTCTTCCTATTTTCCCCACAACAAGAACCCTGTGAGGTGAGTTGGGTTGAGAGAGTCACCCAGCTGACTTTCATTAGAGAAGGCCTAGAACTCACAGTCTTCTGGTTTCTAGAGCCAAACTCTAGGCCAGGGGTCTTCAAACTTGGTCCTTTTATGACTTGTGGACTTCAACTCCCAGAATTCCTCAGCCAGGCACGCTGGCTGAGGAATTCTGGGAGTTGAAGTCCACAAGTCATAAAAGGACCAAGTTCGAAGACTCCTATACTAGACTATTAGATCAAGCTCACTCTCATAATGCTCTCACTATGCTATAATTTTAGTGAAAACTTAGTTTTAATTTTCTCTTATCCATGAAAAAAAGAAGACTTCAAGGTGGAAACAGGGCAGACTAGCATATCCCTGATATATGGAAATAACACTGAGATTAAAAAAAAAACAAAAGCCATGTCTCATATCTGAGATAACAGAGCTTCTCCAGACAAGAAGAATCCCCCAAGATCACCTACTTGAGGTCTGGACAGCAGTTCCTTGCAAAAAAAAAACAAACCTTCGGAAGGAATCTAACAGTGACTCATGACTAGAGCATCTATACCCATGGAAGGATACAACAAGCACATGTCTTAGGTAAAGACTGCTCAAACCTCAGTAAGTTTATCCCAGGGGTCTTCAAACTTGGCCCTTTTATGACTTATGGACTTCAACTCCCAGAATTCCTCAGCCAAGCACGCTGGCTGAGAAATTCTGGGAGCTGAAGTCAACAAGCTGAAGTTTGAAGACCCCTGGTTTAACCAATCCTCTTTCTGAAGTACTTTTGAATAATAATAAAAAAAAAACATGAAGAGACCTAAATGCCTAAAACTGCACAGATGAGTAAGTCTTCAATTCAAGAAGAATTACAATAAAGATTAAGAAATACAGATGTAAAATGATTTAAAGCTTGTCAAGAGTTTTGATTAAGAACATTTAAAAACAGACTAAGGAGGTAATTAAATTTGGAGTCCTGCTCAGAAGACTAAACCTCTAGTTCCAGTGAACAATCCAGACTGGATCCTGCAACATTATCCTGGGTCACTATAAATCTGATTTTATTTTACCCGCATTCTCTGTATTTTGTTTTAAAATACCTTGGGGAAAATTATGCATGACCACCATATATGGTAGAATGTTCCTTCTGATTAATAGTATTTGCAACATTTATTGTTGTATGATTTGCTTATTTTAGCAATCATTGATGGATTTGTACACCATTTGTAAAACATTTTATACCATTTCTCTCTCAAGCCACAGCTTGGAGTGAATTTTGTACATTTTTTTTCACAGTTCTTTCCATTTCTATATGGATAATTTTTTTTTGAAGTCTTGCATCCAAATGTATCGTACATTTTTAAAAATTTGTTCCATCTTCATATCTTATCTAAGTTACCTCTCTCTCCCTCCTAATAAGTGGTCTTAATTCTTAATTTTCAAGTTTGGTCATTTTAGTCATTAATGTCCCTTTCTCATTTCTGAGATCAGGTTTTATTCTTTCAGAAATTTGTAGGTCAACTAGTCCTGGTATATTCCAGTCTTCCATGAGTGATTTTTACTTGGTCTTTAATCTATTCATTAAGACCCATTAAGACCCAATGAATACTTTGTGTGCATGAATACTTTGCATATTTAATTATACTTTTCTTACGGAAATTATCTATATAAATAAAAATGTAAATGTTTGTTTGTTCAAAATCTTAAATCTCCGAAAGTTCTTCACCGATTGCTTTGAAATTTTGACACAACGTTGCCTTTGAATACACACGTGTTTCTATATACCTACTATTATATAGATGTCACACCTGTGACAGGTAAAAACATGCTTTTTTGAAAAACAGCGCCATCTTGCAGTAAAACTGCGGCTTGCAGTAAAAAAATTAATGAGCAACGTCGTAGAAGCAACAATCTTGACAGGGCCTTTCAAAGGTGAAGATGTCCTCATTCCTCGCATTCCTATGATTCCAACGGATATGCCATTTCAATTTAAGAGATTGCAATTCCCAATTCGATTGGCATTTGCAATCACCATCAACAAAGCTCAGGGCCAATCTTTAGAATTGTGCAGTTTAGATCTAGACACGGATTGCTTCTCACATGGACAATTATATGTTGCGTGTTCTAGAGTCAGCAAACCAGACAATCTCTATATCTGCACAGACAATGGAACAACAAAAAATATTGTATACCCACAAGCATTGTGAAATTAAACATATTACAAATGTGCGCTTTCTCTTTTCTTTCTTTTCCATTTAACCAGACTGAGCCACAGCAATGCATGGCCAGGTACAGCTAGTACAAAATAAAAAGCACTTAGAGAAGCCAATGTTAAAATTATTATTTTTCTCATGGAGTTCCATTTGTATATAAAACTTCATCTTAAACTTTTAAAAAGTGTTTATCCTTTATTGTGTACCTGTACCATAAATATTTGTGAATCCCATTACCTATATTTGTGAATGCCTCTCCCCCAAAGCCCCTCACAATCTCAATCTGCCCCAAGAGAAATATATACATCTGCCAAGGACATTCCAATATTTTCTTTGAGTCAGTCGATACCCCTTAGCTAGTATATTCTTCTGCTTCTCTCAAATATTGTCAACAGCGATGATTCATCATTTTATTTTAGATATCAAAACTTTGTGAGATCTATTGGTTATCATCAGGTCAAGGAAGGAATACTTTTATTTGGTCCAAAACTTTATTTGGTCTTATTTATTTATTTTCTGACAGTGAGAACAATTAATCAATGGAACAGCTTGCCTTTTGGATTTGTGGGTGCTCCATCACTGAAGGTTATCAAAAATAGACTGATCAACCATTGGACTGTGATGGTATATAAGGTCTCCTATCTTGAGCAGGGGTTTGAACTAGAAGACCTCTGAAGTCTCTTCCATCCCTATTAATTTACGTTCTATGTTCTATGGTCAAGTTCTTCTTGAAACCCATACTGCTTTCAGTAGCTATTTACCATAAGGAATTTAAAGGGATACAACTTCTTTTTAACCTCCTTTTCTCCCTTTATCTGTATTCATATTTCCCTGCCATACATAACCCCCTTTAAATTCAATAAAAAGCCATTACTGAATGACTGTTACAAGGGGAAAAAAAATCCCATTTTATCATAAGCCAAGAAGGCATCCAAGCTACCTTAATATATCTTTCGTGGTGTTTCATGCCAAAAAGAAAGGTCAAACGTGAATGTTGCATTTCAGAACTCTAAGTATAAATTCAGCAACAACTTAAGTTTGAATTCAATCTTTTCATCTAGAGCCGTGAAAAGAAAACCTTTAGTCAATGTTGGGAAACTTAATAGCTAATTAAAGTTCCGATAGTACATAATGTTCTACTAAAGAATCAACTAATAATAATTATTCAAATTTTACTATTTCATTTTATTCAGAGGAATTGATAGTCTATCATGTGAAAATGATTTGAAAGAAATGTGAAGGTCTCCCCCTTGCTATTTTTTTTTTTGAGGGGAGCTATTGGAAAGTAATATTAATATTACATGAGACCACACAAGGAAAAAAGTCCTCGATTAAGAAATAAGTGATCAAGTGCATTTGTTTTGGATGATCATGATTTAGAATCTTATTACCCATTAAAATACAGTAATTTGTTTTATTTTAGCACAAATTATTTTATTTTATTTTTAATTCTCCCAGCATGAAAATTGTTGAACTCCTGTCTGGATTAATAGAATATTTTCAAACCATATACTGTATTTAGCTTTGGAAGCCAGATCTCTCGCCCCTTCTTTTAATAAAAATAAGATTCCTAGAAACCTGATTTATACCAATGTCCATATGCTATTTTAATCTTTCAAGGAGAAGTATCAAAACACTAAATGGTCAACTCTTAAATAGATATTTATTGCTTTCTTTTAATAATTTCTTTTCTTTCCAAATGTGACAGACTGGTTTACTTTTTTTTTTGGTACTACTCTGTAAGCACACTTGTAAATTTCTATCCCCGGTTATTTAAACCTCCCATCCTAAGTTACCAGTGCTGAACATGGACACTTACAATAAAACATAAATAAATGTTAGTCACCGCAAAAATGAGACGCTTGAAGACTGTTGCTGGAGTGGCCAGAAGAGATAAAATCAGAAATGGGACCATAAGAGAAAGAATTGGCATAGAACCAATCATAAACAACACACAAAAACAGCAAATAAAGTGGTTTGATCAACTGGAGACGATGTCTTGGGATTCTATACTGTACAAAGTATATACAAAAAGAGGAGAAGGTCAAAGAACAGAAGGCAGACCCAGAAGAAAATGGAGAAACAGCCTCAAAGACACATTACAACAGCATCAATTAATAATGGTTGAAACTGCCAGAAAAGCAAGAACCAGAATTTCATATCTCCGTTGATGTCCAACATGGAGGAGGAGGAGGAGGAGCCAGAGGAGGAGGAGGAGGAGGAGAAGGAGCAGGAGGAGAAGAAGCAGGAGGAGGAGGAGGAGGAGGAGGAGGAGGAGGAGGAGAAGAAGAAGAAGAAGAAGAAGAAGAAGAAGAAGAAGAAGAAGAAGAAGAAGAAGAAGAAGAAGAAGAAGAAGAAGAAGAAGAAATAATTTAAAAATCTAAACTTTACATCTTTTAAAAATTCCTCTTCATTCTATACTAACAATGATACTGCTTTTTAAATTTGTATTTAATATCTTTAATGTTTCTCTGAAAAAATTCCTAGAAATCCCTAGAACCTAATAGATATCAGTAAGTTATGGAAAGAAAGAAAAAAAATCAACAATGTAAGTATATGATTTGATTCCAGCATATGTTGCGGGAAATTAAATTTTTTATCCATTCTCTGACTCCAGAGAATGTCCTTTACAGTAAATATTTTAAATGTCAGTATCATTATCAAATTTAATGCATTTTCCAATAAATACATAGTCGGTTGGGAAATGTGCTCCTGTTCTATAAATGAACTAATAAGAAAGCTGTTGTAAGAATTCGGAGGAGGGGTAAGAATTGAATGGTGTAGCAGACTTTCTAATATTGACATGCCCAATGACTTTTTGTCACCTCTGCTGCCTATCAGAAGACCTGGGGAAATGCTACTCAGATATTTGTATTTCTGCCTCGTCGGATAAAATGTGTCCAGGTAAACTCATGTGGAATGAGGGAATGAGAAAAAGAGAAACACATATGTGTTCGTCATATCAGTAGACAGAAGACAGTATGTTTGCCATTGGGCTCCTGCACATAATATAGAAAATATCTCAGATCATAGTGTTTTATGTACAGAGAATTGAACACATGCTGAGTTTGTAGAAGCTTTCAAGAAACTTTGCAGGGATCAATATTCTCTAAAGATTTTGCCACCTGTACCCTTTTCATCTAATTCTGCCAATAAAGGAGCAATTGCAGGCATTTGGATGCTTCCACACAGCAATCTCTTTTTGTACCTTTTAAACAAATTGAATCTTAAATTGTTTCTTTAAAAAAAATTGCACAAGGAGCACTTTGTCAGTGAGCCAAAGCAGTTAGACTGCCATCTCAGAAAAGCAAATGCTCAGTAACAACTTCAGTCTTAACTAAGAGTTTATACTTGGAAAAAAAATCTTCGGTTGTTCTTTTTTTAAGTTGGAATTTGATTCCCCTCCACACACACACACACCACAAGGACATTTTTTGTATAAACTCATCTTTGAACAATTTGTACTGTATTTTTCTTGAAGTGCCTTCAAGTCAGCGTTGACTCCTGATGAATGTGTGGACAAGTCTCTGCAGTTTTGTTTTGTTTCTTTGTTTTGGCTGCATTTACTGAAGTGGTTTCATGTTCTGCCTAGGACTGAGAAGGATTGATTGGCCTGATGCAGGGGTAGGCAACCTTGGCTAACGTCATTCAGCTGGCTTTGCACGTAAATTGGGACTAGAATTCACCCTCTCCTTGTTTCTAGTTAGGTGCCTTAAACACTGTCTCATGCTAACAAAAGTATAGAAGGAATATTTTTAAAAAAGAAATGTATGGTGTATGCCCCTTGAAACTATCAGACTGACACTTTGCGTGGTTCATAACATCTGTAGCTTCTACTACCTGCTTTTCCATTCCATAAAAATATCTTAGTGGTAGCTATTCTGATGCCTCCCTATTGAAACATATGGTTAGTTTTTTTTTCTATTGTTATTAAATCTCCATTGAATCCCAATTGTGTTATCTTTGAATTTCAAATCACAATTAAAAACAATTCATGTCATATTTTAATCCCGATTTCATTTTCATTTTAGCTGATTCACACTTTTAAGATTAAAAAATTCTGATTACAACATTGGAACTTTTTTTTTAAACTTCAGAATAAATAGATTTGATTTGATTTGATTTGCAAGGCATACATAAGTACTGTTTGCGTGATAATAGTACAATCCATTACTTTGAAGATTAAAAAAAATAAGTCTACAGTTTGAAATATAGAGTTAAATTAACTAAATCAAATAATTAATTAGATTCCCTCCTTGCTTGTGGACACAGATGTGGCCAGCTGAAAATTGCTTGACTCACAAGAGGAACAGATGTTGAGTGCCTATCCAAAGCCACTGAGTCGCATAGAGAAAATAATACCATGCATCTCAGGTTGAATGATTATCATAAAACCAATGATGTTAACAAGCATCAGCAGAAAGACAAACGTTACTGAGATAGAAATCTGGTAAATAGCACCTGACATACAGTATACAGGAGGGTGTATGCCCTGTTCCAACTCTAATTGCCACTTATCTACTCTTAGTTGTATTAATGTCTAACAATTACAAATAAATAATCAGAACTTGGGAAACCAAAGGCTCTACTTTCAGAAAATCCATTCTTTATCAAGGAGGCTCTCAGTACTGGAGGGAAGAGTCCCAGCAATATCAGAGAAACTGCAGAGATAAACTTTCATCCTGGCTGATTCCAGGAAATATAGTCTAAGGGTGATATGCTTGGACTCTGATAAAAAGTAGGAAACAATTAGGAAATCTCTGTAGCCTATTACAGTACACTTAATTGGGCTCACAACTAAACTACGTCTGCACAATATGTTATGAAACTTCATAGTGATATGTGATCTAAGCATTGGAAAGGACTTTGGAGATTATGTAATGGAAGTCCTACCTTTATCCCTAACAACAGCCATCCAGGCTCCGATTAAATGCCTCTCAGAAATGAGAGCCTGCCATTTCCTAAGGCTGTCTGGGCCATGTTGAACAGTTCTTACCATTAGGAATAGTTTCTTCATGTCCAGCAAATGTCTACTTCAGAGGTCTTCAAACTTGGCCCTTTTATGACTTGTGGACTTCAACTCCCAGAATTCCTCAGCCAGGCATTGCTGGCTGAGGAATTCTGGGAGCTGAAGTCTACAAGTCATAAAAGGGCCAAGTCTGAAGACCCCTGGTCTACTTCTTTGTATTTGTTTTCCTTCCTTAATGTCCTCTCTGGAACAACTCTGGACAATTTTGCCCCATTTTCTACATATCAGCTCTTTAGTTACTTGAAGACAGCTATCAAGTTTCTCCACAATCTTGTCTTAGTTTGTATTCTCTTGACTTGTTCCCTCATCTGAATCAACAATCTCTCACTCTATGACCCATTTGTCAGTGCATTTTAGGGATAACTGTCCAGTACCTCTTCAAGCTGGACTACTGCCCAGTCTTTCTTCTTCCAGAATTCATTTTTCCTTTCCTCTTTTTCTTTTATTTTCCTTCCTTCCTTCCTCCCTCCCTCCCTCCCTTCTGTTTGAAACTTAGTTTCTAAACTGTCAGATAGACCTGAGAGTAGGAATTTCAGGGGCTGAATCTGCTGTTCAAACCATATGTATATAAATGGATGAGAAACTTAAATATTGGAAAATTAATGTCCAGATTGAATAGCCTCCAGAGCCTCTAAAAACTCTTCAAAGACCTTGGAAAACTCATCTGCTCACTAACATTTTTTATCCTTACCATTCCTCATTTTTTTAAAAAAAATTCTGGACCAGAAGATATAAATCCAAAAATACTTTTGCTTTAAATTTTCATCAGCATTTCTCTTTCATATGATCACACCCTGATGCGAGCCTTCATATGGCTTTTTCCTAGCCCCCCCAAACATAAATGGGTAAATAACCTGGATTATTTTAGAATGATATACTTTCCTATTATTTCAGAATAATGAGGAATCAAATGGATGTATGAAATTCAAGCTAAAAAAAGTGATACATAGTAATTTAGAAATATATTGATTTGTCTTTTTCTGTCTCTCTATGTGTGAGACAGACACATGGATGATTTATCTACTGCCATATTGCAGGAGGAGGAGGAAGAGGAGGAGGAGGAAGAGGAGGAGGAGGAGAAGGACTTCTGCTTTCAATAAATCTAATTTCATGTTTTAAATGTTCTTCCCAACAAGCGCCTCTATACTCTGAAGTTCTTTGTGTAGCCATATTTGGGTTGTGATAAGTATCCATTATTTCATGTTGCCATGGTAAATAAAATGATTACAACTTTGTGTGGGTGTTTGCAGAGATGTACTTAAAAATATTTCATAGGAAAAGATTTATTATCTGTGTGGGAATGTTTTCATTAGTGTTATATTTTTAAAGATGACATACCCTCATTAACATCTTCAGGAGACAGCATTCTATGCACAAGTGAATTAAAGTGCAAATTTACCAGTGCAAAAACCAATTTGCAAACCTTGCAGCAGAAGTCTCTTAATATATATATACTCAGAAGTGAGCTCTAGTAACGGCAATTCTGCACTGTGGCCTAAGCTGCTTTTCTTCCAGGCTTCTCCAGATGTTTTTAATGCCAAGTTCAAAAACTCCAGTCAGATTGCAATGAGCTGACTGCAGGGTCAAGCTAGTTTTCAGTCTGGACTGTGGCCACCATGAAATCTGATTGGACGTTCTTCTGCTTCTTCCATTTCCCATTCTAGCAGGGAATTCAAGCCTTGCTAGCTAGCTTCTGTATGAACTACTCTATCAATGCCTTTTACTTTTAGTGACTATTCCCTTTCCATTAATCCCAGTTCCTTTCCTTTGCTTTTCCAGGTGTTTGTAGACATGGAAGCTTTTATCCTTCCTCCCCTAACATGGAAGCACTATAACAAGGAACAATTATAGTTCATCATCAGAGAAATAAAATAGCATCATTCCTACACTATAAAATAAGGGAGCCAAACAAAGGTTTTGGAGCATTGGGAGCAGGTATTGGAAAGTCAGGGGAGCATGCTACATCTCATCTGGGGAGAAACTGAAAGGTATCCACAGAAATATGTCAGTTTAATGAACCACAAGCCTTTAAGGTTGAAGATAAAAAGTGGCTTCTGATTTTCCTTGCAGCAAATACAAGTAAAATTATCTTTTACTCTATGGTTACAAAAAGAAACACTCTCCTTTTTTCCTATTATCTATTTTTTTTCCTAATCAAAGCCGCAATCATCCATACATTTTCATGCAAAAAGTCTATAATGGGTTTCCACTCAGCAATAAATGTAGACACAGTCTTTTCTCTAACCAGAGAAATAAATTTATCCATCTCTCCAAGTTCCATCATCTTCCACAACATTACTCTGTTACCGGTAATGCCAAATCTTCCCACTTTTGAGCACATAATAATTCAGCATTTTGTAGGTTGTGGGTGATGTATTGATGGAGGTTTCAAATTAAGATTGGACAGAATGGAATAAGAATTCCTGCCTTGGGTTGGACTAGAAGACCAGCAAGGTCTCTTCCAGTGCTATGATTCCATGACTTCATGTAACAACACTCGCAAACTTTGCTTATTTATATATTATCATAATTTTCAAAGCTCATCTCTTCTTTTGTGATTATAATTGTGATTTTTAAGGCTCTTTTAAGATTTGTAGATTATTGCATAAACTGCTTTCAAAATGTTTTTATGTTGAAGAGCAAAATTCATATTTATGGAAGTTTTTTTTTTTTTTAAAGCCTATCACTATTTCTATAATTCTTCTAATATTCTCTGTATGGAAATCTCTATGAATGAATGAATGAATGAATGAATGAGTAAGTAAGTAAGTAAGTAAGTAAGTAAGTAAGTAAGTAAGTAAGTAAGTAAGTAAGTAAGTAAGTAAGTAAGTAAGTAAGTAAATAAATAAATAAATCAGGGTTCACATGCTGGTGGGTGTTCCTCTGGTTGATGGGCTTTAAAAGGTCTATCTTTTTAAGCAGGAAGCCTTCTTAAAGGAAAACACAAGAAAAAAATAGAAAGAAAAGACTTCTTAAAGGAATACTGCATTCAGTTTTGGTCCCCACGATATTAAAAAAAAAAATGCTGAGACTTTGGAAAGAGTGCAAAGAAAAGCAACAAAGTTGATTAGGGAGCTGGAGACCAAACCACATGAAGTATGAAGTAATTGGGTATGTCTAGTCTAGTGAAAAGAAGGACTAGGAGTGACATGATAGCAGTGTTCCAATATTGGAGGAACTGCCACAAAGAAGAGGGAGTCGGCTTATTTTTCAAAACACCAGAAGTCAAGACAAGAAGCAATGGATAGAAACTAATCAAGGAGAGAAGCAACCTAGAACTAAGGAGAAATGTCCTGAGAGTTAGAACAATTAATCAGTGGAATGACTTGCTTTCAGAAGTTGTGGGTGCTCCATCACTGGAGAGTTTCAAGAAGAGGCTGAACCACCATTTGTCTGAAATGGTATAAGGTGTCCTGCTTGAGTGGGGGGTTGGACTATAAGATCTCCAAGATCCCTTCCAACTCTGATGTTCTACATTCCTTTTTCTTGCTAATTTGCCTGCTCACTCATCCTTCGATAAATGTTATCAATGAGTAAACGAAAACATCAAAATTAAAATAAGAGTCTGCCTATTGTTTTTCGACAATGGTTCTTTCTAAGTCTCTTTCCCTGACTGGAAAACCATCCAGCCAACAGTAACTGGTCTATATCCTAGTGGATTGCAGGACAGCTTATGTTTTATTTTATGGTCTGTGATTTGGTCTATGGCAATTTGTTCTTATATGTGTACAGGAGAAATATTGGGCTAATGAATCAGTTGACTAAAGTCAGCCTCTTCAAAAATAATTATTTATTCCTTCTCCTTTTCTTTTTTTATTTTCTCTTTATTTTCTAGGTCTCTGACCTTGCTATATATAATTAATATTTAGAATTCTTAATGAACTCGCAGTGCTTATTCTGGGAAATGGATGTAACCTTTAGCATCAGTTTTTTTTTTTTCATCAGGTCAAGCTACAAAAGAAGAGAGTTACTAGAGATCTCCTCCTGTTAAATGAACAGCAAGGAGAATATTCTCTGAAATAAAATGGCTGGTAGTTGCTTACATAGTTGGCCTTCCCCAGGAGTTGTGGAAAGGATCCAGCAAAGTTAGAGGAAGCAATTGTGTGAGTATAAGGGCAAGGCAACACATCCCATTATATTCAAAATAACCAACAATATTATGGCTAAATGCCATTTTTAAAAACAAGGGTCGCTCCCATGCAACACCGCTCCTGCGCGAGCTGCACTGGTTACCAGTGGTCTTCCGAGTGCGTTTTAAGGTGTTAGTTACCACCTTTAAAACGCTCCATGGCATCGGACCTGGTTACCTCCGAGACCGCCTTCTGCCACAGATTTCCTCCCATAGACCGGTACACTCCCACAGAGTGGGTCTCCTCAGGGTGCCGTCGGCCAAACAGTGTCGGCTGGCGACCCCCAGGGGGAGGGCCTTCTCTGTGGGTGCCCCCACCCTCTGGAACGAACTACCCCCCGAGATCCGGATGATTCCGGATCTCCTTACTTTCCGCCGCGCCCTCAAGACATGGCTTTTCCAGCAAGCGGGCCTGACCTAGGGANAGGTGTCCTGCTTGAGTGGGGGGTTGGACTATAAGATCTCCAAGATCCCTTCCAACTCTGATGTTCTACATTCCTTTTTCTTGCTAATTTGCCTGCTCACTCATCCTTCGATAAATGTTATCAATGAGTAAACGAAAACATCAAAATTAAAATAAGAGTCTGCCTATTGTTTTTCGACAATGGTTCTTTCTAAGTCTCTCTTTCCCTGACTGGAAAACCATCCAGCCAACAGTAACTGGTCTATATCCTAGTGGATTGCAGGACAGCTTATGTTTTATTTTATAGTCTGTGATTTGGTCTATGGGAATTTGTTCTTATATGTGTACAGGAGAAATATTGGGCTAATGAATCAGTTGACTAAAGTCAGCCTCTTCAAAAATAATTATTTATTCCTTCTCCTTTTCTTTTTTTATTTTCTCTTTATTTTCTAGGTCTCTGACCTTGCTATATATAATTAATATTTAGAATTCTTAATGAACTCGCAGTGCTTATTCTGGGAAATGGATGTAACCTTTAGCATAAGTTTTTTTTTTTCATCAGGTCAAGCTACAAAAGAAGAGAGTTACTAGAGATCTCCTCCTGTTAAATGAACAGCAAGGAGAATATTCTCTGAAATAAAATGGCTGGTAGTTGCTTACATAGTTGGCCTTCCCCAGGAGTTGTGGAAAGGATCCAGCAAAGTTAGAGGAAGCAATTGTGTGAGTATAAGGGCAAGGCAACGCATCCCATTATATTCAAAGTAACCAACAATATTATGGCTAAATGCCATTTTTAAAAACAAGGGTCTTATTTAAATCTTGTACCACTCTCCTCAGCAAACTGTTGCTGTTGAGCAAAACTTGCCACTCTGTGATCAAAGCACCAGTAACTTAGAGTTTTGAAAATTATTCAACAACCTGAAAGAGTCCTAGGCTGCCACCTTGTACTTAGTTGCTTCAGACTATCATTCTTTTTATAGCTTGTACATTATGTTGGTAATATATGTACAGTATAACGGTGTATGATATACAAAGTGCTCAATAGCTGACACTCTGGGTTTATCACTTGGCCAATTATAGCTAATCAAGCAGGATTGCAAAAGTTCATAGAAAAAGGTATTGGTGGCAGGGTTTATGCAAAGGCATTTCTGTAGTTCAACATCAGCTTGAATGTTACTAGAAAAAAACATATTAAGTTAAATTTCACGTAGAGATTTGGTGAAGCATTACATTTCATTGAAAAATCCACAAGCACATTCAGAAACCCAAAGGAATCAGAAATTGTTTGGGGGATTGTGGCAACTCTCATCCTGCATTTTATCTCGAGACTGTGGTGATGTGAATTGGAATTGAGGACTGTTTCTACTAGGTCTCATTCGTGGTCAGATCTTTCTGTGTGAGCCTTAGAGTTCTCTGCAGCTGCTCTTCACCAAAGTAGGGCAAAAAACTGATGTATTTAGTTTGCCCTAGGTATCAGGACTGCCATCCTGCTACACCAGCCATGCTTCGCCAGATGTCAGCTTGCCATAGGCAATGGGGAGAGGGAGCTGTGGGGAGATAAAGGAAAGATTGGGATGTAACATCATCCAGCCTGTTACCAAAACAATTTGTTTCAATGTAATTGACAATTGGAGATAACAGGGGAAAGATGGGGAGAAGAGAAAAGTTAATCTGATGCTTTGTGTGCAAAACTTCAGATCTGGCTTTGGTACTCTGTAAAGCAAAGCTACTTAATGAAGCCTGTTGGGTTTGAAAGAAAACTTGAGGTTATTTCTCAAGCCTTAGGAATGAATACCTTGTACAGGTAGTCCTCGTGTTATGATGTAATGGAGCCTGCCCATTCCACTTGTAACTCGAAAACTCATGGGAGTGAATTTCATACCTTGCTCGTTAAGGCGCATGTGGCTTGTTAAGTGAACATGAGGTATCTCATGGTGGGGATAGCCATGGAGGGCCTAGTGATGGAACAGGCCCCCAAGGCCTCCCCGACCCTCTAAGATACGTCAAGCTTCCCACCCCTTTCTGCCACACCAGACTCACCTTGAAAATATCTTTTTTTGTAAAAAAAAAAAAAAAAAAAAGGTGCCGGAACTCATGTCCTGGAAAAGGCCTCTGGAGCCTGTATCGGGCCACTGGGGGGCGCAAAATTGCTCCGCGGCCATGGATCCGGGCTCTGGAGGCTTGGAAAAGGCCTCCGGAGCCCGGATCGGGCCACGGGGGGGGGGCACAAAAAAAGCACTGTGTGTATGTATGTATGTATGTATGTATGTATGTATGTAGGTAGGTAGGTAGGTAGGTAGGTAGGTAGGTAGGTATATGTATATATAAAAATGACCTCCTCCTTCATCAAGACAGGCACAATTTCAATAACGTATCACCTTTTCAAACATTTCAGCCAAACATCTCTACTTTTTATATCTCATCTTTCATCTATAAATACATTAAAAAGCATCTGCATTCAATCTTAATCAGCACAAGTCCATTAAGAGCTACCAGAAATTACACATATATTTTGATCTTAATAAAATAAATCAGTTTCATATTCCTGTCCTTTCCAAGTAATTTTTCATTTTCTCTACAAGTAAAACAAAAAAGCTTATTTCCATGTTAGCTCTTATTTATAAATTAATCTTTAAAATCTCATCATTCAAACTAGTAAAAATGAAATCTATTAAGAGCTACCAGAAAAAGGAACATATTAAAAATCTTAATTTTAATCATTTCAAATAGTATCCCAGAAGTTATTTCTTTATTGTCTTCTCAGAAAATCTTTCACAACTTTAACACATACCAAAAATCTATATTTTTTAAAATATATAACTTTCCCCATATCTTATTTATAAGCAAATCTTTAAATCCTGATTGAGAAGAATCAGGATTAAGAGTGAATAGAAAAAACATCATATATATTATGATACCATATTTATGCATATATACATACATATTGTACATAATATATACTATATATACCGTACATATACACAGAGAGATACACATATATACATGCATATATTGTATACAAACACACATTGTTTATTCTCTTTAAATAACATCCCAAAAGCTGATTTCTTTTCATTTTCTCTATATTTTCTGAGGAACTCCTTCACGAATATAACAAGTCTTTTTTGTGAATCCAAGATAAGAAAGTTGTCCCACTCACCCTTCTAATATATTATTTGTATATCTCTTTTAGTTAATAAGTAATCAGCCTGTTTCATTTATAAGTTCTATGTAATATCTTTTTTTCCCATTTTTTTATTTTCCCATTTTTAAATCCAAATTCAAAACAGCCTAGTTCCCAGTTGTATCCTTTTCTATGTCCTCTTTTAAACTCCTTTTTATAGCAGCAGACAAACTTAAAAAAAAATATATTCTGATCCATTGTTGCCATATATCTTTGAATTCTTCCAAAATTTTAATTCTTTTCTCCACTCTATATCAGTAGGTCTCTTCTTCTTTAATTATAAATAGCGCCTTTAATGTCTAGCTTTCAAAGTCTCCTCTAATCGTGTTTTTCTCTAATCCACAACATTTACCCTTGGGGGGATTTCTTGTATTTAGATTCAAAATCATCGTATATATTTTAATAGGGTTTTAAACAATCCATAAGATGGATTCTTATAGTTAGTTTCAAAATCTAATAAAGGAGAACATGTGGAGTTCAGGGATGAAATGGGGGGGGGGGGTCCTTGGTGCTCTTTGGGAGCTGCTGATGTTACCTAGTTTGGTTAATGAAACGTCTGCAAGAAATGTCTGCAAGAAAATAACCAAGCTCAGAGAGCACCAAGTAACCGTCAGTTTAAAAATCTGATTTCTAATCCATCTGGTGCATTAGTCCATTTAAAACTATAAAAAGCAGAATATTGTTTAAGTTGAAATAATTGACATTTATTATGTATGGAATAAATACTTAGGGCATCTGATAATGAGACACCAATGGTAACAAAGTTTGTTTTTTAATGTTAAATTGGTCTCATTAGGTTTAAGACTGGAACAGATTCAGGAAAAGGTTTTGAGTCTTTGGACAGCTTAATGAATTTATAGGAAAGGAAGGTCCTCAGAGTTTCTCTATTAACTGTGTGAAAATTTGAAGGAGTCATTGACTCATATGGTTTGGTCGTGAGATATTGGCTTGTTGTTGGATATGTAGCACATGTTTTATAATATTTTACAAAAATAGAGTAGCCATTTTCTCTTTCCACAATACCTGACATCTAGAGGATATGATGGAACCAGACCATTCATCTAAATGACAAAGCTTGTCCAGATACCCACCTTTACCAAAAGCTAACTGAATCTACATCCCAAACTAAATTTCCTATAACAAAGCCTCGTGTTAGAAATGACTGGAAGACATATCTAAGGTCACCCAAGTTTTTGATCACTTCCTTAGAATCTACTGCAATCCCTTAGAAGTCCCCATGTTAATGTGTCTGTGTAGTGGGGTGCCCCAGGTGTGTAGTGGGGCCCAGTGCTCTTCAACATCTTCATCAACAATTTGAACGAGGGGATAGATGGGGAAATCTCAAATTTGCAGACGACACCAAGCTACCAGGAATAGCCAACACTCCAGAAGACAGGCTTAGGATACAGGAGGATCTGGAAAGACTTGGAACACTGGGCGCTATCTAACAAAATGAAATTCAATGGTGAAAAAAGTAAGGTTCTACATTTAGGCAAGAAAAACCAAATGTACAGATATAGTATAGGGGGTACCTTGCTCAATAACTGTGAGAGGGATCTCGGCGTCCTAGTGGACAATCACTTAAATATGAGCCAGCAGTGCTGCAGCTCCCAAAAAAGCCAACACAGTGCTGGGCTGCATTAACAGAGGGATAGAATCAAGATCACGTGAAGTGTTAATACCACTTTACAATGCCTTGGTAAGGCCACACTTGGAATACTGCATCCAGTTTTGGTCACCACGATGTAAAAAAGATGTTGAGACTCTAGGAAGAGTACAGAGAAGAGCAACAAAGATGATTAGGGGACTGGAGGCTAAAACATATAAGGAACGGTTGCTGGAATTATGTATGTTTAGTTTAATGAAGAGAAGGACGAGGGGGGACATGATAGTAGTGTTCCAATATCTCAGGGGTTGCCACAAAGAAGAGGGAGCCAAACTATTCTCCAAAGCGCCTGAAGGCAGGACAAGAAGCAATGGATGGAAACTAATGAAGGAGAGAAGCAACCTAGAACTAAGGAGAAACTTCCTGACAGAACAATTAACCAGTGGAACAACCTGCCTCCAGAAGCGGTGAATGCTCCAACACTGGAAGTTTTTAAGAAGAGACCGGACAGCCATTTGTCCAAAATGGTATAGGGTTACCTGTCTGAGCAGGGGGTTGGTCTTGATGACCTCCAAGGTCCCTTCCAACTTTATTATTATTATTATTATTATTATTATTATTATTATTATTATTATTATTATTATTATTATTATTATTATTATTATTATTGTTGTTGTTGTTGTTGTTGTTGTTGTTGTTGTTGTTGTTGTTGCTGTTGTCGTCATAATCATCATCATCTAATGAAGGATTAAAGTACATGATAATTTTAGGTAGAGAGAGTTTGTTTCTTTGTTTGCATTTTGCATTGAAACTGATAATTTCTGACTCCTTTTTTGACTTATTTGAATATGCAATCTGGTGGCATTTTGCTATTTTTACTTGCAGTGGGCTCCTGCCTGCCTAGCACTTCAAAAGCATGCAATTGCAAGTACATTAGTAGTAGTAGTAGTAGCCAGCTTTGTCCAAAGATATTTCTGTGGCCATGTGGCCAGCAAGGCTATATGCCAAAGGCACATGGAATGCTGTTACTTTCCCATGTTTCAGTGGGAAGATAACAGCATTCCGTGTGCCTTTGGCATATAGCCATGCTGGCCACATGGCCACAGAAATGTCTTCACAATGCTGACTCCCTCGGCCAAAAAATGGAGATTAGCACCACGCCCTGGAGTTGGACATGACTGGACAGGGAAACCTTCACCTTTACTTAGCCTTGCAAAAGCCTATTTGCTAGGAATACATTGTTAGCTAATTCCTAAAGTGGGAAAAGGAAAATTCTAAAACAGAATCCTGCCTTTCCTAGAGGTTTAGTAATTCTTACAGAACATATGTGTAGTGGATTGAGCTACCTGGGAAATACAGGCATAGTAAAGAATTTATGTGACATAAGGGTGAATATTGTTGGAAGCTGGGCAGTGAAGAAACAGAAATAAATTAATAAGAGGCTATTTCAAAAATGGAGAATGCGTTGATGAATTACGTTTTCTCAACTCCCCCTATTTGTTTCCATTGGAATCAAATACAGGATTCCAGGAAACTATCCTTCTTGCTACTAAGACCAGTTAATTATGGGGACAGAGAAATACATTTAGAAATATAAATATGTTCTCAAATATCTTTAGACATACATCTTTTGTGACATTCACAGCTGCACAAGTGACAAATTCGTGTGGACTGGAGAAAAGTAAAATAGCATTATGTTAAAAGCCTATTAAGAAAACTGCAGCAATGAAAATATCATTCATTACATAAAATTCTAAACGCATATGTAGCTGAATAACTCCATGGTTTTTGTTTTTATTTTTTTATTTTTTAAAAAACTTAGTTATAGTAGTTTTGTTAGACAAGAAAGAAAGAAAACTTTACATAGCATGCTTGTGAAACGGAGGAGCAAATTAGGTTAATTCCAGAATGACAGAAGATTCAAAGAGCTTGATTACCAAGCTCTACAAACTTCTTCATTTTCTGAGATATTTACACATCTGTTATCTCTGGAGTATCTTCAGGGCTTTCGTTTGCTTTAAAGAAGTTAATTATTACTGCATCTCCAATCATATTTTTCAAGCATTAGCTGTTGCTAGTCAAAAGCAATTTATTTATTATAAAATAAAGCACACAGCAAGCCTGTGTTTCTCCCCAGTTGAGCATAATGTTTCTGCTTTTAGTCTTTGTCTGTACATCTCATTCCTTTAAAAAATGTACAAAATGCTGTAATAAAAGTGCTATCCTGTGAAATGAATTTTCCATTGCTGAAACGTGTTCATTGCCAATCTAAAAAAATATAAAGAATATGAAATAAGAACACCCATTTTTCCCCATATATACAAACACACATACACTTGTACACAAATCTAATAAGAGTAAAGGTGGAGGTGGAGATAAATATATCTTTCTCTTTAATTTAGCAAGACAGAAAAATCCAATTCATCAATATTGACTCCATTCTAAGAATTGTAATGAATTCGCCTGACAGTCTGTTTTCTGCAGCCCTGTTTAGCTCCTTCAACAAAGGTGTTCATTTATATAGCTCAAAAGTAAGTGCTTGGGTATGCTTAATATGTGAACATGTCATTACAGAGAAACAATCTTTATTTCACCAGAATGTTGCTCTTTCTACACCTTCATGTAAATATTTCATAGCAAAAAATATAATGTTTTCTATTAGGAGAGGTTTATTGAATGGCTACATATCCACAAACTCAACAAATTGTCCCAAAGACAGATGCAGCAAAGAGAAGAGCCGAATCTACTAAACAGAGACTACAATCACAAGGAATTTTTTCTCCATGTTCAAGTTGAACACTTATCCTTAAGGAACAATACCAGGCAAATAAAGAGACCTGCCATGAACAGTTACGCTTTAGAGACAATGGTGCTTTTTGAAGCTTGTCTGGATTATCATGAATCAATGGAAAGTAACACACCATTGTGATTCCCATGTCAGGTCCAGAAAATTCTGTCATCTGTTAGTTGGATTTTTGCTACACGTTTCTGTATGGTAGTTCTACCACATTTAGACTTCACGATTCAATGTTATTTTTTTAATGTAGATCCCACACAGCAGGGAGCTATGGGTAGATTTGTCCCCTCCTCCCCTTCCAGTCTACCAACACCGACTAGAACCAGTTACAAGAAAAGAAAAATAACCTCTATAGCAGCGGTCTCCAACCTTTCCAACATGGCGGACCATTGGGGGGGGGGAAGAGGATAGTTCTATGTGAGTGGCAGGCATGTATATGGCCTGGTTCTGAATGGTTCTGTAGATCAGGAATTGGGGACCCCTATCACTCCTAACCACTCACTCCTAACCACTAAGTCTGTTCTAAAAGATAACATTCTTGATATAGAATAGAATAGAGCTGGAACAGACCCTGGGGGACTTCTAGTCCAGCCCCCTGCTCAAGCAGGAGAACTACACCATCTTGGGCCAGGTGACTGTCTAGTCTCTTCTTAAAAATCTCCAGTGATGGAGCGCCCACAATTTCTGGGGGTAAGCTGTTCCAGTGGTTGATTGTCCTCACTGTCAGGAAGTTTCTCTTTAATTCCTGGTTGCTTCTCTCCTTGATCAGTTTCCAACCATTGTTTCTCACCCTTCCCTCTGGTGCTCTGATGAACAACCTGTCCCCTTCTGCCTTGTGGCAGCTCCTCAGATACTGGAATACTGCTATCATGTCTTCCCTATTTCTTCTTTTCTTTAGACTGGCCAAACCCAAGTACTGCAGCCTTTCTTTGTATGTTTTAGCCTCCAGGCCTTTGATCATCTTGCTCTTCTCTGAATTTTTTCCAAACTCTCAACATCTTTTTTGTGATATGGTGACCAAAATTGGCTGCAGTATTCCAGGTGTGGTCTTACTAGGGCTTTGTAAAATGGTACTAGTACTTCGTGTGATCTTGATTCTATGTTTCTGTTTATACAACCCAGGATTGTATTAACTTTTTTGATTGCTGCTGCACACTGCTGGCTCATAGTCAAGCGATCGTCCATTAGGACTCCAAGGTCCCTCTCACAGTTACTTTTTTTAAGCCAGGTCTCACCCAATCTGTATTCATCCCTTTGGTTTTTCCTGCCTATGAGCAAGACTTTGCTTTTCTCCACGTTGACAGGATACATGTATCACCACCATCCTAAGGCTTCCAAAGATTATCCATAAACAGAACCAATTCCATGTTTGTACTATAGCCTGGTCTGAAAGTAGTCCAGATAATCTACTTCCTCCTGGGTCTTTTAAACCTGAGTCCTTATCATCCTCTCAACAACCTTCCTTAAAAATGGAAGATTGGAAAATGGATGAAAAATGTACAACATTGTTGGATCCAAGGTTGAGCGAACAAATAATCAGAAATGTGTCTTTATACTATCAAAAATACCTGATGCACTTCTGAACAATACATTAAGTCATTTCATATCAAAAGGGGGTAAAAATTTGAAGACACATTGGTCTTAAAACAAACTCATAAATTAAACTTTATTGGAAAAGGTTCCTGGTAATTTTCCAATCTAAAGCAATGATTTTGTTGCCATTTTCTTAAACTGTCTTTAAACTGTCTCATCTTATCACTCTCTAAATGCAGAGTGAAACACAAAGGCTTAAATTTTGACAGTACAAGTTATCAGCTTAATCCTCATGATTTCAGTAGATTTTACTCAAGAAAAAAAATGTACATAGGATTGCAACCTACAGGCAGATTAGCCCAATGAATCAGGAACCTTTAGAAGAAATTTCGTTCCAAATAATAATTTAAGAAAATAATACTAATAATAAAAAGCGGTAAAACAAAGAATTCAATAATTTACATATTTACATGAGGTCAATTATTTTTCACTAGGAACCTGAGCTGAAGTATAATGGTGCCCCAGGCATTCAGCCTTCATCTGTACATATTCTTACATGAAATGGAAAGTCTAGTGCTGTGGTTGCTATGGCTACCACAACAATTTGCACTGCATGATTTTTTTAAAAGAAGAAATCATTATAACACACACAGCTCAAATGCAGAAACAAGTGGTGTTTAATGTATAACCATTGCATGCCAGGAACAAGTAATGCCATGGGTTTGATATCAGACCCAACTTTGGGATAATCTATGTGTTTCAGAGACCCATCTAACAATTCACACTGCTAACAGTTTCACTATTGCAGTAGATTTCTAACTGCTTAAAAATGAATAAGGTTTATCTGTCTGTGAGACAGACCATTCAGTTAAATCTGCCTTTCCCAATCTGGCAGGGAATTTGAGGAGTGATAAAATATCTGGAGGACACTACATTGGGCAACACTATATTGGGCAATATTTAAGAGATTTGATTGCATTCAGAATAAAAACATGCTGCAGTGTGTTACTGATCATTGCTGCTAATCAGAAACAACAACAACTAAATACGAAAAACAGTGACAAAACATGTGTATGAACAGTATATTCCAGATAGTAAAAGTATAGTAAAGTTTTATTTTAAACATATTTCAGTAAGTTACTTCACTGTTACTTACATATTAATGGAAAAAATAGATAATGCTGTCTACAAATCTGTCAGATTTCTTTTTGGAAACCACTTCTTTTTTTTTCCATTTCTCACAATTCTGGGAAAATGGAAGACTTGAAATAATTTTATCCAACTATTATCTGTCAGTATTTTTCCACATTTTCTTCTGTAATAGTTAAGATAGATAGATAGATAGATAGATAGATAGATAGATAGATAGAGAGAGAGACTGACAGATTGACAGATAGATAGATAGATAAAGAGACTGACAGATTGACAGCCAGCCAGTCAGACAGATGATAGATAGAAACAGTGCTTTTTTGTAAAAAAAAAAAAAAAAAAAAAAAGGTGCCAGAACTCACACGTTATACAACCCGCCTTGCCTACCCTACAAGGTTCCAGCCAAAAAAGGTGCCGGAACTCCATTCTGGGTGTTCTATGACAAAAAAAAACCCTGGATAGAAACACCTGCAAATAGAAATAGAAAGACTATAGCAGGCATGTCAAACTGCCGGCCCGCAGGCCAGATGTATCATGCCGAAACTGTGCCCCGCTCCACTCCCTGCCCTGCCCCTGTTCCGTCCCACCTGCCCACAGGGCCACTCAGCATCTCCAGGGCCCACCGCAGATCGCCCAGGCAGCCAAGCAGCGCTATGGCGGTCACGCCCTCTGCCCGCACCCTGCAGCATCAACTGTGCATGATGGGGTGTGAGGGCAGAGTCTTGTCTATGCTGCCTGGCTGCCATGTCCTTGGCTTGCTGCTCCGCGTGAGCCACACTCAGGGGCAACTCTCCTTCACGGGGGCTGCTGGAGAGGAGGGGGTCATGGGGGGAGGCAAAGCTGGGGCAATGGCATGTGTGCCCACAGAGAGGGTTCCGAGTGCCGCCTCTGGCACCCGTGCCATAGGTTCGCCACCACTGGTCTAGTACTAAGCTATCTTTATGTTAATCTTGATTGTGCTAACTAATTGATTATGTTAACTAATCAATAGTTCTTCTTCTATCATTTTCATGCTGAAAAATATATTGCCTTTTCATAAAAAAAATAGTAGTAGTGAAGAAGGTGTTCGTGTGCACAGGATGGTTGCAAGTGCCAAGCTATATATGATGTTATATTTGAGCAAACTCCACATAGGTATCAGGAAGGGCATCCGGCCAGTAAATACTTAGCTCTAATCAGTCACTCCTACCCAACCCCAAAGCAAGGGATTGCAGGCTCATTAAAAGGAAAATAAATGAGTGCTTTTACTTGATCCTAATTTCCTCCTATGGTGACACTATACCAAGAGCCGGAGGACAGCCGATTAGCCTTTCCAATGAGTAGCAAGAATATTTTGTGCAATGCAACATATGCTGCTTTCAAATGGAATTTGCCATTTGAAGAGAAACAAGCAATAAAACTCAAATTAGAATTAGGAAGAAGTGGGACCTAGACTGATACTAAGTAGAATAGAATAGAATAGAATAGAATAGAATAGAATAGAATAGAATAGAATAGAATAGAATAATAATAATAATAATAATAATAATAATAATAATAATAATAATAATAATAATAATAATAATAATAATAATAATAATAATAATAATAATAATAATAATAATAATAATAATAATAATAATAATAAAGTTGGAAGGGACCTTGGAGGTCATCGAGTCCAACCCCCTGCCCAGGCAGGAACCCTACACCATTTCAGAC
>NW_015386994.1:92600-101340 GCF_001527695.2 Protobothrops mucrosquamatus
GTTCTGGAGGCAGGTTGTTCCATTGGTTAATTGTTCTAACTGTCAGGAAGTTTCTCCTTAGAATAGAATAGAATAGAATAGAATAGAATAGAATAGAATAGAATAGAATAGAATAGAATAGAATAGAATAGAATAGAACTGGAAGGTACCTTGGAGGTCTTCTAGTCCAGCCCTCCGCTCAAGCAAGAGAACCTATACCATCTCAGACCAGTGACTGTCTAGTCTCTTTTTAAAAATCTGGTTTCTGAAGGCAAGCTGTTACACTGGTTAATTGTCCTCACTGTCAGGAAGTTTCTCCTTAATTCCAGGTTGCTTCTCTCTTTGGTCATTTTCCAACCATTGTTTTTTGTCCTGCCTTCTGGTGCTTTGGAAAATAATTTGACCCCCTCTTCTTTGTAGCAGCCTCTCAAATACTGGAATACTCCTATCATGTCTCTCCCATTTCTTCTTTTCTTTAGATTAGCCAAATCTAATTCCTGCAGCCATTCTTCATATGTTTTAGTCTCCAGGCCTTTGATCATCTTCTCTGAATTTTCTCCAGTGGATTATGATCCTCCATGGAGATCAACTTGTTCCATTGTCAGATCGTTATAATTATCTGCATGTGGCCAAAGGAATGAAGAAGCAATACAGTACCTAAGATATATCTCCGTATAGTACATGCACGAAGAAAAATCTTGTCAGGGAGGAGAGATTATGATGCCAGCACTCATTTATCTTGTTGTCGACCAAGTCGTGCATAAAGAGCAGTACCGTGAGTTGACACGATTGCTTGTGACCTCCATAAGCTGCAAATTCCTATTAGCAGAGTGCAAGCGAGCATGACGCTCCACCATAAGTCAATTGCAGAGAGTTAATTTCAGGCCTGTGGAAATGAGCGTTTGCAGAAATTATAGTGTACCGTGTGTCAGTGGCACAATCACTTCCATTAAAAATGCTAATGATGGACTTTAGGTTGTTGATTAACAACACTGAAGCACTCTGCTTAGACCAGAAGTCACTGAATGCAAGGAACAAGGAAGGCAAAGAGAACAGGCAAAGAAATCAGCAGTCCTGAGTTGCCCAGCTGCCACCAGAATGGAAGCAGATCTTAGCATATCCCTCTTGGATTCAGGCCATTGTTTGCTCTGGGAGACAATTACAAGAAACAAGTACAAGAAGTCATGGACTGTATGCTTATTGAATTTCATCTGTCTTTCTAATACCAGCAAGGTGCTATATTCATCTATAGCAGACATGTCAAACACAAGGCCCGGGGGCCGGATGCAGCCCGCAAAGTGGTCTCATGTGGTCCGCAAAGCCATCCTGGAAACAGTGAGGGAACGGCCCACTCTGCCTTGGCCCTGGCCCAGGCCGGCCGGGAGCCAATGTACAATTTTGTGGTGGCCATCTATGCTGAAATGCATTCAGTCTGTCTCGTTTCCATTAAGATTGGTTTTACTTTCCAGTTGCAGAGATGATAGTGGTAACAAACGAACTAGTACAATATGTAATTAATTTAGGTAATGATTCCTGATCTGATTTTTTGACCTGGGCTCAGTGACTAAGAATGAATCATTCTTAGTTTCATATAGCATGGAGAAGTGCATAGATGCAAAGAAAAGCTGGACTAGTCCTCTTTACAACTATGGGGATTGCTAGGCTTTTAGAACTCTCTCATATTACCTTCTTTGAGACCAGCCAGGCTGGACAGAAGACTGAACTCATTGCAGAGAATACCTTTGTAGCACTACCACCTGGCAGCAAGTACCAATAGCACAGCAAGCAGCAATAGGGCTTAGGGCACAGCACTCTCTGAGTTGTTTACAGAGTCAGCATATTGCCCCAACACTCTGGGTCTTCATCTTATTGACCTTGGAAAGATGGAAGGCTGAGTCAACCTTGAGCCCCAACTCCTGGTAGTGGGCAGAATCTGCCTGCAATAGTGCATTTTAATCACTGCACCACAACAACTCAATTATTAGCCAAATAATCCAGCAACTCAGAATTTCTGGGTTAAATGTGATTTTGTAAAAAAAAACAAAAAACATTTACTACTCCACTGTCTTTCTCCAAGTCAACAATAAAGCAATGGTCTTATTTTCCTCCTTCATTTACACTCTTACAGTAACTCTGTGTCTCATGTCTTCCTCTCAGAGTGAGGGGCAATGTTCAGCTAATTATTTTGCTTTCCTACAAGCAAAGACAACTATATTTTCAGAGACTGCTTGGGGTGAGATCCGTAGCCTTTGAGAATTGAACAGGTATTTAAACTGGACCCTGTGGATTATTCAAGACAGCACAAAAACATTCATCCCTGATGGGAAGATTCAGTGGGGGGAAAAGTGCAAAGCAAATTCCTTTCCTAAACTACAATAGAGGGACAAAATATAATAGACACAGATTTCTGTCGATATATATTCTATGTTTGTTAATAATTAACATATGTTAATTTTATATGTGTCAGGTTTGTTAATAATTGTTAATTTCATAGACCAGAGGAAAATGGATATTAATTTTGAGAATTAAAGACAGCTACAGTACAATCTGTAAACCATGTTCTCTGATTTCAGATTATTATTAGCTTCTGGTTATCCAGTATGAAGGAAAGATACTCTGGATCAACCTTTTAATTTCCATTTCTGAACTGATCTGCAGCATTGGAAAGAGGCTGTTACTGTAGATTAGAATCCTTAATGAGTCCTACTTCAAATAAAACTTTGACTATTTAAAATGATGAAGGTTAAGAATTCATTCATAATTTTATTATGAATTAGCTAAATGCCATTTTCTGATTATTTGAATATCAAGTATACCCTTTAAATAAAGAGGATAATAATTAGAGACCCGGCTTTTTAAAAATAAGGAACTTCATCTGCAAACACTAGCAATGCCTTAATGAAGGGGAAAAAAGTTACTAAAATGATTAAAATATTCATGATCCTGCTTCTCTAGACATATTCATTTCATTAAGAGCGAAAATGTGTATTCATCCTTGCCTATAATATGGCTTAGTTGAAGAACATCACTGAAGGAAATGGGATTCTTTAGTACTGGTAGGACATAATGATTAAAAAAAAATATGTCACATCACAATATAAAGGGATGCTAGGAAGAGAAAAATAGTATTAATAGAAATTTCAGTGTTTATAACAGTCATTATATATAGTCTGTTTGCACAAAGTAGAAGAGAAAAAATTCTGACTTAATCATATTAAGAATAAAAAATAATCTTATGAAGATGTGCTAAAATGTGTTTTTAATTTGTATTCTCTTGAGCTAAGCCAGAAGTCCCCAACCTTTGGGGCACCAGGGACCGGTTCCGTGGAGAAAAGTTTTTCCACGGACCAGAGTGTGCATAGTTTTGTGTGCTGCCTGCATCCCACGGATGGGGTTTTGCTTGTTTGTGCGGACCAGTTGCTGGCATGCTGTGGCCTGGTACCGGTCCATGGACCGGGGGTTGGGGACTCCTGAGCTAAGCAATAACATTGAAAATTCTGCAGATTGGAACAAACTTTGGAATATTAGAAGAAAATAAGATTTTCTATTTGGGATCTTTTAAAAAGGCATTAGGAACAAGGAAAGCACAGGATCATAATGGGGATGATACACATTGAACTTATTCTTTTCTGCGAGATCCAATCTGGGTCAGTCACTGGGACCAGAGGTGTAGTCTTCTGAGCTTTCAAACTCATGCTGTAGCCCATCCTCAGAGAACTTCTCTCTACTAATTATTTTTTCTTCTAATTTTTCCCCTTGGTTCCTTTCCTGCATTTTCACATCTCCTGGTGATAGAATTATACTGTCTTGGCTGTAAAAACAGTCCAACATGTTAAGAGTCAGAAAGGCAAGATATAGCCATGACCATGTGACTACCCCCCCTTTTTTTAACATGTATTGCTTATTCAATGCATGTAAAAAAAAATAGTGCAGGATTTTGGTTGTGCAGTTGTATTCATCATCTTGACTTTTTTTGATCCTCCCTGAATATGCCTCTCAATATCTAACAGCAAAAGAATAACAGATCCATCCATAGTCATGGTTTCACTGTATTTTACTAGGACTTGGAAATCAGTTGCTACATTTGAGATCTAAAGCTATAATTGCAAAGTTACAAGGCAAAAAGTTCCATTCTGTGGTAGAAGAAAAGTGACTGACAATAATTAAGATTCTACTAAATATTTTTGAATCTTGTCCAAGCTAAAATAGCTTTCACCATCAGTTTCATTCAATTAAAACTTTACAGAACAAGTTTTATTTCCAACCATTAGAGGTGCTAAATTATTTAAATTGAAATATTAATGATTATTAAAAGCTCTCAGAATGTAACACACCTTGCAGGACTGAGTGTCTGGAGACTACTAACTAATAAATTATGTTTGACTCCTTTTTTCCAACCAATGCAATTAGAATGCCTATTAATCAAAGATAGTATAAATAATATCATCATTATTACAGTTTGTGTGTAAAAACCCTCTCTCTTTGGTCAAACCTAATAAAAATACCCCTCTGGCAACTTTCTGATAATTTTACAGATGTAAGGTTTACCAAAAAGGTATTAAAACATATTTCTTATGTGCCAAACTCTCCTAGACAGGCACTCAGTAATTGCATTTTTTTTGTAAGCAATTCAAGTGTGTTCTGTGATCTTTTCTTAAATTTGCCTTTTGTAATACCAGCTAAGACTACACAGCTCATATTTTTTGATTACCTGTCCTCAAAACAATGGAGTCATTTTTCCGGTACATATGCATAATTTGCTGTATTGTTGGATTTGACCATGCAGAGATGCTAGAACATTTTGTATTGAAGGTAGGCTAATTATATGATCAGCGACAATTTCAAACCTCAGTTTTCACTGGTGTAACACAATTCTAGACAATGTATTAGTTAGCAAGCAATACCCTATGTCCAGTTTTAATGTTCTGAAAATATAAAGGAAGGATTTATGAATACATTCTCTCTTTCTCTCATCTCTCTCTCTCTCTCTCTCTCTTTCATCTTTATCTCTGTCTCTGTCTCTCTGTTTCTCTCTCTGTGTGTCGCTACATACATACATACATACATACATACATACATACATACATACATACATTGGTGGGATTCAAATACCTGAACAATCGGTTCCTTGCCTAGATGCAGACCTGGACCTCCCAGGGCTAGAATGGACTTCCAGAAGCAACGTGGGTTCAGTCGGTTTTCCAAACTCAACAACATTTAGCTACTGGTTCCCCCAAACTGGTGCGAACCAGCTGAATCCCACCACTGCATACATACATACATATATGCATATATCTAATGCCTAGCTATGTCTTTCTATTTTCTGCATGAAAAAAATAAGTTCAAGGAAGAAAGAAGGAGAGAGAAAAAAAAGATTGAAAGATACTAATAAGTCTTGGGCATATCAATGTAACTTTTATGAAACAAATGACATTACTGGCATGATGCAAAATCATTATGTAATTTGAGTTACATCAAGTTACATCAACAACAATTTGAGGACATTGTGGCTTCTTTCAGGCATTTATGCTTAGAACCGTTCTGTGCTTTCATATTGTTTGTCAGGTTACACTAAAGGGACAGGATGCGGCAGTGCTGATATATTTGGCTTCCTTTTCCTGCTAGTTATAAATATTTCCAGAAAGTAAGAATAAGGCCAAATAATTTGTTCGTAAAGTAGCATGATCATTCATATGTTGTACTTGGTTTATAATTACTCTTGACATAAATATATAAAATAATATAAAACTTTTACTTTCTCTGACAGTTACTTTCTCTGTGCCTTTCAAAATCCTTTTTCTAGATGCAAATCCTTTGTCCGGAGATGCCAGAGATTCAACTTAGAGCAGCTATTCACAAATATACTTCCTTTTTTCAACACTGGAATGAAAATCCATGATTTTTTTTAGTGTAAATTTATTTACATAACTTTTTTTTTCTATAGGTTTTTGCATTGCCAATAAATCCACCAGTAAAATAATCTCCCATTAAACCAGGACAACAAATTCAATGTACGTGTCTCACATTAAATCAGGATTTATTCTGTTAATTCGTTCATAGTTTTAAGATCCCCTTGTCTATAAATCACTAGGTTGCTATAGTATCGTAGAGATTTCTAGCCCTGTGGAATACTTAATTTAACAATTTCAAGTAGATAACCTAATTAAATTCTTTGGAAGTTACCAGCTTCCATTAAGCAGAATCAACTGAGGGTAAAGAGAACTTCATGTCAAGTGATTTCCTTAATCTTTAATTCGATGCATTAAAAAAGAAACCTGCCACATAGGTTCAAAATTATCATATGTGGACATATTCCAAGCTATCTCATCATCAATATCTGCCAAAAACTATTTTAAGGATTTATCTAATTGGGTATGCCTTTTTAAATTATTGTAGTCAGAGACAAAAAAAAATAATGCTTCAGTTTCTTTTTCTTGGATATCAGACCACCTGTCTTACACTATGTCTCAAATATTTATGTCAAGCATAGATATAAGTTGCTTTCTGTGTAAAAGTGGAAGAATTGATTTTAAAAATAGTACTTGTTCTTAAGGGCTAGAATCTCTTCTATTCAAGAAGCCTTTCTAAGACAGAACACAGTAAAAGGAAGTTAAATTTATTTATTTGTATTATGTCTTCATGATCTAGGCAGTACCTCTATCTTAGAAATATTTTATTTTTAAAAAAATGGCTAAATATTAATATGGCCTAAACCGATTAAAACCACAATGCTCCTTTAATTTTTCAAACTGTTGTCTAGAATCTGTTACCTAATGCTATATTCAGTCTTATGAGTCTACATCAAAAATATAGAATTCAGGCATAAATTTCCATAAAGTAGGAATAGTATTAAATAACATTTTCAGTTGGTAGATTCCGAAGTGGCTGAAAGTTTAGAGTGAGCAAATGAGCAGCAGTTATTCCACAGGATGTGGTTTGCACATTATAGGTTTCAGATTTGATCCTTGGTGTTTCTTGATAGAAGTTCTTGAGTCAACCATTGTTAATCAGAATAGGCAACAATTAGGCTAGATTAGATAAGGGATAGGCAACATTTCCAATAAGCTTATTTCTCACAAGGATGACCAATTCTGGTTACCCAATTCTGGAGCATACAGTATAGGCATACAGTCTGGAAGAGATCCAAAAACTGATTTAGCTAGATCAATAATCAGGCACAGTATAAAAGTGTCTACTTCAAGAGTGTCAAACTGCCAGCCTGTGTCATCCGGAAGCCGCACCCACCCCATTGCCTGCAATGGCAAAACCATCCTGATACGTTGCACGACGTCACGTGACATTGCAAGTTTGACATGTCTGGTCTACATAAATTCAATAAGTCAAGCTTCAACATTTATCTTTAAAAAAAACTTTCTTAAATAAAATGAAGGCATGGCAGTTGTTTGTTTGTTTATGCATGTTTCCCAGTAATATAACTGGTGAACACTACCATCTAGTTGGAGAATTTTAGCCTTATTTTAATTTTTTTTATTATCATTTTCCTAAAGTCAAACTCATGTTCAATTAAGCATGTTTACAGCCACAAATTTAATGCTCAAACTATTAGACCAGACATGGATTAAGGAAGTAAGGTTTACATTTAGAAGTGTATTTGTGGCTGCAATCCAGCAGAACTTACTTATTTTCTATAATGTGAAGCTGCATTTTGTATACTGGCAGATGGTCCTGCTCTACTGATCAGGCTAGCTTCCAAGTTCTAGCTGTTCATATTTAATTTTATTCAGAGGATGACCATTTCAGAAATGTTATAGTGTCAATGATACCGCTTACATGCCTTAAGGGCACTGATGGGTAAACATATTTTGTCCTAGGAAGTTCATTAAACTGGCTTAGCTCTGGAAAGTTTGACACTGAACATATGAATATATCTGTGTTTACTAATAGATATGCAACTGATGCAAAATAAGGTGGATGGGACCCATGTGTTATGCTTCTCACAATATTCTTTGTGCCCCAACTATATTAAACATATTAATAATAAACCAATATTATGAAATGTATATGAGCAAGCAAATACTAAATAACTAATGCTTCAGATAAACGAGCTTCAGATTCAGAGAGCATACCTCCTTAGATATTAGCCTTCAAGAAATTTCCCTTGTTACAAGTGAAAGTGTATTTATTGGACAAGGTTATGCTGAATGAAAGTGCTAAAAGTTCCCCATGCCACAAATAGGCTGAAAAATACCTTTTGAAGTTCTCTTTTATAGAAGTATGACATTTGTTTGCAAGTCAAGGTGTTCTAAAAATAGTTAGAAGCTTTTATTTTATTTATTTTTTTGTAATTGAGTTAGTAGGCCATTATTAAGAACTCAGATATTTACTGTTGGAGAACACACTTTGCCAATAATCCCAGTAAACAGGCAAACAATTCTTATATTTGTCAAAGGTGTTCCTTACCAATTTTACATGGACTGGTTCATTTTCTGATGCAAAAAGTGCAACCTTTACCCCAAATAACATCTCCAAGAACATCTCCAAGTTGTTAGTGATTGTTATGAAATGCATTAAAATGCTTACAGTATGTGTCTTTTATGTGTTGTGAATGATTGCATATGTATTCAAATGCATATCATGTAGTTCATTTTATCTATTTCAGGAAGCTACATGGTATAGGAAAATTCTGTGTACTTTATGTAATTCTCTCTCCTTTTGTTTTTCTTGGCAGATCATCTACAAAGGTCCGTGAGATTTGACAGAGAGAGAGAGAATGAGAGAGAGAGAGAGAGAGAGAGAGAGA